>NC_057395.1:12709901-12971203 GCF_019320065.1 Cervus canadensis | reverse complement strand
CCCCCACCCCAGAGTATTGTGGACCAGATCCTAGACCTCAGTTTATTATTTATTTATTTATTTTTTAAAATTAGTTGGAGGCTAATTACTTCACAACATTTCAGTGGGTTTTGTCATACATTGATATGAATCAGCCATAGAGTTACACGTATTCCCCATCCTGATCCCCACTCCCACCTCCCTCTCCACCTGATTCCTCTGGGTCTTCCCAGTGCACCAGGCCGGAGCACTTGTCTCATGCATCCCAACTGGGCTGGTGATCTGTTTCACCATAGATAATATACATGCTGTTCTTTTGAAACAGCCCACCCTCACCTTCTCCCACAGAGTTCAAAAGTCTGTTCTGTATTTCTGTGTCTCTTTTTCTGTTTTGCATATAGGGTTATCGTTAACACCTTTCTAAATTCCATATATATGTGTTAGTATGCGTAAGTTCTTTATCTTTCCTGCTTACTTCACTGTATAATGGGCCTCCAGTTTCAATCCATCTTCATTAGAACTGATTCAAATGAATTCTTTTTAACGGCTGAGTAATATTCCATGGTGTATATGTACCACAGCTTCCTTATCCATTCATCTGCTGATGGGCATCTAGGGTGCTTCCATGTCCTGGCTATTATAAACAGTGCTGCAATGAACATTGGGGTGCATGTGTTTCTTTCAGATCTGGTTTCGTCAGTGTGTATGCCCAGAAGTGGGATTGCTGGATCATATGGCAGTTCTATTTCCAGTTCTTTAAGAAATCTCCACACTGTTCTCCATAGCGGCTGTACTAGTTTGCATTCCCACCAACAGTGTAAGAGGGTTCCCTTTTCTCCACACCCTCTCCAGCATTTATTGCTTGTAGACTTTTGGATAGCAGCCATCCTGACTGGCGTGTAATGTACCTCATTGTGGTTTTGATTTGCATTTCTCTGATAATGAGTGATGTTGAGCATCTTTTCATGTGTTTGTTAGCCATCTGTATGTCTTCTTTGGAGAAATGTCTGTTTAGTTCTTTGGCCCATTTTTGATTGGGTCATTTATTTTTCTGGAATTAAGCTGCAGGCAGGAGTTGCTTGTATATTTTTGAGATTAATCCTTTGTCTGTTTCTTCATTTGCTATTATTTCTCCCAATCTGAGGGCTGTCTTTTCACCTTACTTATAGTTTCCTTTGTAGTGCAAAAGCTTTTAAGTTTCATTAGGTCCCATTTGTTTATTTTTGCTTTTATTTCCAATATTCTGGGAGGGGGGTCATAGAGGATCTTGCTGTGATTTATGTCGGAGAGTGTTTTGCCTATGTTCTCTCTAGGAGTTTTATAGTTTCTGGTCTTACATTTAGATCTTTAATCCATTTTGAGTTTATTTTTGTGTATGGTGTTAGAAAGTGTTCTAGTTTCATTCTTTTACAAGTGGTTGACCAGTTTCCCAGCACCACTTGTTAAAGAGGTTGTCTTTTTTCCATTGTATATCCTTGCCTCCTTTGTCGAAGATAAGGTGTCCATAGGTTCGTGGATTTATCTCTGGGCTTTTATTTCTGTTCCATTGAATCTATATTCTGTCTTTGTGCAGTACTATACTGTCTGATGGGACTGTGGCTTTGTAGTATAGTCATGAAAGTCAGGGCAGGTTGGATTCCTCCAGTTTCCATTCTTCCTTTTTCTTCCAAAGATTACTTTGGCTATTCGAGTTTTTTGTTTTCCATACAAATTGTGGAAATTATCTTGTTCTAGTTCTTGTGAAAAATACCGTTGGTAGCTTGATAGGGATTGCATTGAATCTATAGATTTACGGCAAACGCTAACGAGTATGAAAGAGGAGATTATAGTAACACAATAATACGTGGGAGACTTTAATACCCACTCCACAACTTATGGATAAATCAACTAAACAGAAAATTAACAAGGAAACACAAACTTTAAATGACACAATGGACAGCTAGACCTAATTGATATCTATAGGACATTTCACCCCAAAACAAGCAACTTCACCTTTTTCTCAAGTGCACACGGAACCTTCTCCAGAATAGATCACATCCTGGGCCATAAATCTGGTCTTGGAAAATTCAAAAAATTTGAAATCATTCCAGTCATCTTTTCTGACCACAGTGCAGTAAGATTAGATCTCAATTACAGGAAAAAATTGTTAAAAATTCAAACACATGGAGGCTAAATAACACGCTTCTGAATAACCAACAAATCATAGAAGAAATCAAAAAAGAAATCAAAATATGTATAGAAATGAATGAAAATGAAAACACAACAACCCAAAACCTATGGGACACTGTAAAAGCAGTGCTAAGGGGAAGGTTCATAGCATTACAGGCTTACATCAAGAAACAAGAAAAAAACCAAATAAATAACCTAACTCTACACCTAAAGCAATTAGAGAAGGAAGAAATGAAGAACCCCAGGGTTAGCAGAAGGAAAGAAATCTTAAAAATCAGGGCAGAAATGAATGCAAAAGAAACTAAAGAGACCATAGCAAAAATCAACAAAGCTAAAAGCTGGTTTTTTGAAAAAATAAACAAAATTGACAAACCATTAGCAAGACTCATTAAGAAACAAAGAGAGAAGAACCAAATTAACAAAATTAGAAATGAAAATGGAGAGATCACAACAGACAACACTGAAATACAAAGGATCATAAGAGACTACTACCAGCAGCTCTATGCCAATAAAATGGACAACGTGGAAGAAATGGACAAATTCTTAGAAAAGTATAACTTTCCAAAACTGAGTCAGGAAGAAATAGAAGATCTTAACAGACCCATCACAAGCAAGGAAATCGAAACTGTCATCAAAAATCTTCCAGCAAACAAAAGCCCAGGACCAGATGGCTTCACAGCTGAATTCTACCAAAAATTTAGAGAAGAGCTAACACCTATCTTACTCAAACTCTTCCAGAAAATTGCAGAAGAAGGTAAACTTCCAAACTCATTCTATGAGGCCACCATCACCCTAATTCCAAAACCAGACAAAGATGCCACAAAAAAAGAAAACTACAGGCCAATATCACTGATGAATATAGATGCAAAAATCCTTAACAAAATTCTAGCAAACAGAATCCAACAACATATTAAAAAAATCATACACCATGACCAAGTGGGCTTTATCCCAGGAATGCAAGGATTCTTTAATATCCGCAAATCAATCAATGTAATACACCACATTAACAAATTGAAAGATAAAAACCATATGATTATCTCAATAGATGCAGAGAAAGCCTTTGACAAAATTCAACACTCATTTATGATTAAAACTCTCCAAAAAGCAGGAATAGAAGGAACATACCTCAACATAATAAAAGCTATATATGACAAACCCACAGCAAGCATCACCCTCAATGGTGAAAAATTGAAGGCATTTCCCCTGAAATCAGGAACAAGACAAGGGTGCCCACTCTCACCACTACTATTCAACATAGTGTTGGAAGTTTTGGCCACAGCAATCAGAGCAGAAAAAGAAGTAAAAGGAATCCAGATAGGAAAAGAAGAAGTGAAACTCTCACTGTTTGCAGATGACATGATCCTCTACATAGAAAACCCTAAAGACTCTTCCAGAAAATTACTAGAGCTAATCAATGAATATAGTAAAGTTGCAAGATATAAAATTAACACACAGAAATCCCTTGCATTCCTATACACCAACAATGAGAAAACAGAAAGAGAAATTAAGGAAACAATACCATTCACCATTGCAACAAAAAGAATAAAATACTTAGGAGTATATCTACCTAAAGAAACAAAAGACCTATACATAGAAAACTATAAAACACTGATGAAAGAAATCAAAGAGGACACAAACAGATGGAGAAACATACCATGTTCATAGATTGGAGGAATCAATATTGTCAAAATGGCTATCCCCCCTTTATTTTAATTTGCTTATTTCTCTGTGTTTGAATATCCTCTTTTGTACATTAATTTTTTATGCCCTTTTGTCTGTTTTTCTCTTAAAGTTTTAGGCTTATTCTTACCTCTTTTTATATGTTCTTTAACCAAGATATTAACCTTTATTAAAACTTTGCTGAAAATATATTTTCCAGCCATTTGTTTTTTATTTTAGAGCATTCCATTTTACCTATGATGGGTATTTTTGTTTTGTGTGTGTGTATGCGCACATGTTTTCTTGATATGTGTTTTTGTTTTTAAACACAATTTTTCCTCCTTTGTGATTGTTTCTGTTGAAAAAGGACTTCCATTTCTAAGAGAAATGTGAACTTACTTTTTTTTCTATGGATTTTTCCCTTTTGTGTTTAATTTTCAATCAATCTGGATTTTAATTTTGTTATAGTGTTAGCTATATATCAGAATTACAAGGTGGCAGAAAAATAAATTTGAGTTTCATTCTTTTCTTTTAAAGAACTGATTGAAATTTACAAGAAAAGCCTTAGATAATCTATAAACTATGCAACCAGTTTCTTAGATATTATTTTAATAGTTCTTTTCTTTTTACAAAGCAGAAATTGAGAATTGAATTATTGTACTTTTTATCAATAAATTGTGAATAGGCATATTCACATATAATTTTGCGTATTTTTGTGCTTAAATATTGTGTTTGTAGTATTTTTGTCTTTTGCTTTTATAAAAAATTTAACAAAGAAGAACTACCTATCTAACCTTCCTTGTTCTGAGGTTCTGTGTGCCTCACTGAGGATAGTTTCTTATCTCTAGATTTCTGGCCCTCGTCTATAACTTAAAGCTGAGAACTTCTGTAAGGTTTCCTGATAGGTATAAAGGTTACCCTGATGGGTAGATGTCAAGCATATTATTTTTCTAACTCTTGTATTTAACATTTTGTAGCATGATAAAAAATAGTATTGAGTGATAAAATGGAAATAGAGACAATAAAGATGACTATGTCTCTAGAAAATATAGGAATAAAACCACCATATGACCCAGCAATCCCACTCCTAGGCACATACCCTGAGGAAACCAAAAGCGAAAGAGACACATGTATCCCATTGTTCATTGCAGCACTATTTACAATAGCTAGAACATGGAAGCATCCTAGATGTCCATCGACAGATGAATGGTAAAGAAGTTGTGGTACATATACACAATGGAATATTACTTAGCCATAAACAGGAATGCATTTGAGTCAGTTCTAATGAGGTGGATGAACCGAGAACCTATTATACAGAGTGAAGTGAGTCAGAAAGAGAAAGATAAATACCGTACTCTATACAGAATCTAGGAAAATGGTACTGAAGAGTTTATTCACAGGGCAACAGTGGAGAAACAAACGTAGGAAAGAGACTTATGGACATGGGGAGAGGGGAGGAGAGGGTGAGATGTATGGAAAGAGTAACATGGAAACTTACATCACCATGTGTAAAATAGACAGCCAACGGGAATTTGCTGTATGGCTCAGGAAAGTCAAACAGGGGCTCTGTGTCAGCCTAGAGGGGTCAGATGGGGAGGGAGCTGGGAGGGAGGTTCAAGGGGGAGGGGATATATGTGTACCTGTGGCTGATTCATGCTGAGGTTTGACAGAAAACAGCAGAATTCTGTAAAGCAATTATCCTTCAATAAAAAATAAATAAAAATACAAAGATGAATATGTCTCTAGAAAATCAATCTGTTGGCAATAAATACCAAGATTTCAAAGTGAGATTGTTATATATAGCAACACACATATGTTATTAATAATTTGTGATTTAGTATTTAAGTAAAAGCTTGGCCTTAGAAAAATGCCTATCAAAATATTTGACTGTAATATTGAGACTCCTAAATAATTTGTAATTACTACTTCCAAAATGGTATGAATAAGAATATTTGATCTCCTGGAAGAGTTTTTCTGCTCATCATATAATTACTAATTATTTGATAACCCTTATTTGTCTTTTAGCTTCATATTAAAATCAGTGACAAATTAGTATAAATACAGTGATTTGGCAGTGTTGAATAAATTGTTCCCTCTTCTCTACCCAACAGAATTGTATTTAAAATATTTGGTAAACCAAATTCAGTGACTTGTTTTTGAGGTTTGTTTAGTTTACTATCCAGTTGATTTGTATTGAAACTGATTGTTTAATCTATAACCCATACCCAATTTTGTACAGTGTCTTTGAAATATAGGAATTGAGAACTTTTATTAGACTGAAAGGAAGACTTTTATCTTGTAGCTTATTTTCCTTCTACTTTGGATAATTTTATTCCATGAGAATTTTCATTAAAAAATAATTGCAGTCTTTGACACAGTGAAGACAACATAATTACATAATGAATCTCCTTAATTATATCTCTTGTAACTTACTTTTGCTTATATTTTTCATTGTTCAAAAGAAATGTACTAGTTAGATGGGAGGTAAAATCTACAAATTTGCAGGTCAAAGGGTGGTGGAGAGCATATAAACAAGAATGAAAGGAGGTGAAGCATAGAAGTGTTATAATAATATAAGTATTATACAGACTACTTAGTTACAGTAAGAAATGGATTCTTTGTTCTTAAGGAGATCGTGAAACAGAGTCAGGTCCAAAAGTGATAGAAGTCCTCAAGTACCTGGACATTTTTTAGAACTCTCTTTAATGAAATAAAGGTATTATACCTAGTAAATTTTTATTGTTCTTAGAGAACTGTAGACACACGTAAGACATGGAGTAACAAGAGGGCTTAGTATTCCACATCAGAGATCCCTAACTTTCGGCTGTGGACTAGTACCTCCTGTCAGATCAGCAGCAGCATTAGATTAGAAATATTAATAAAGTGTGCAATAAATGGATTGCACTTGAAGTATCCTGAAATCATCTGCCCTGCTCCCAGTCCATGGAAAAATTTTCTTTCATTAACTTGGTCCCTGGTGTCAGAAAGTTTGTAGACTGCTATTCTATATAATTCCAAATTAGAAGGAAGAATTTCTTCAAGAGGTAGAAATTATAGAGAATATAGAGAGAGGAAATGCTGTTACTATGTTAGATGTATACTCTAGACTTAAAAAAAACAAAAGGTAGACTTAAAAAAAAAGGTAGACTTTAAAAAACTCAGGCAAAAGGTAGATATGATCAAATATCTGAAATAGGAATCCAGATTGGAGCAAGAATTGACAAGAATCTAAATCATGGCATTATTTCCTTCGCGAATGCCCATAGGAGGCATTGTTAAGTGACTTTAGTATATTTTTTGCTGCTTTGTCTGTAAAAGATGCCTCTGGAGACCTTCTGAAGATGACACTGCAGGTAGTCACTGCGGTTTGATTGGTGTTGCACCAAATGGAGCCTATGTGACAGGCAGGCTGGGAGAAAAATAGCTAAAAATAGTATGGATTCAAGAGTGTTATAAATCTGTCTCTGATCTGTAAATCCATTAATCAAAATCCTTGGGCGTAACAGCTAAATAGATACAAAGTCTTCTAATTCTTACATTATTCAGTCCACATTTTCCTGTCTTATCTATTAGGATAACTCGAGAGATGTTATGTCATATCCTCCTAAAATCTAGATCACAGTGTCTGGAGAAGTAATTAGGTCTGTTTGCTTAGTTGCACTTATTCACTCAGTTGTGTCTGATTCTTTGCAACCCCATGGACTGTAGCTTGCCAGGCACCTCTGTCCATGGGGATTCTCCAGGCAGGAATACTGGAGTGAGTTGCCATACCCTTCTCTAGGGGATCTTCCCAACCTAGGGATCAAACCCAGGTCTCCCGCATTGCAGACAGATTCTTTACTGTCTAAGCCACCAAGGAAGCCCTTAGTAAACAACCCTGAAAAGTAATCTGGCTGATCTAGAATACTGGTTCTCCACTAGGGGCAATTTTGTTCCCCAGGGAACATTTGGAAAGGCCTTGTGGATGGTGGGAGGGGTCTAGAGTCCTGGTTCTTGACTGAGAGCTTATTAGAAATGCAAGTTACTGTGCTTCACTTCCTAAGGAAACAGGAAATCTAGAGCTGATGTTCAGTTTGTCTTTTAGCCAGATCTTTGGGTGATTCTGATGTTCCTTAAAGTTTGAAGACCAATTGTGAGCCCATTTTGGCATGTTTGATAAAAAAAAAAATGTTTATTCAGCATCTAGCTTGGACCAGGTACCTTTCTAAATGCTCAAAAACCAGCCTTTTCACAATCAGTTGTCTTCGCTGTGTTACCTAACGGAGTGTGTTTATCCTTGTGGTTCTCAAATTATCTAGCATGCTGTATAACACATTTGTTGAATAGTATTCAACTGCATTGGCAGCTGAACTTCCTTGTCATCTGATTGTAGGCATTCTTATAAGCCTTCTTTTATTGTTTTTCATCAATGACTTGATTGAAGATGTAGTTGTCATATTTATCCATAGGGATAAATTGGTAGGGATTGGATGTCACAGGCAGACAGTTCCTTATTCTTAATATACTAACTATGACATGGTCATAGTTGTAAGTTCCTAAATAACCATTATGTTCACTTTACCGAGCAATTTTTACTTTCAAGTCAGAATTCAGAATTTCTTATTAATGGAGTGGATTGCATAGCAGGAACAGATTTTCAATACTCATTGAATTAAATTAAATGTATTTCCTGAGGAACTTTGGGAGACTGGTGGTGGTGGAAGAAAGAGGAGAGTATAAGAGAAAATGGGCAAGATGCTGAATTATTTTGTACTTGGTGAATATCAAGTTTATCGATATACCCCAAAAGGAAAGTGGCATGCAAACACAAGGACATTTTGTTGTGCAGGTCAGTGCTGGCTCCATCCTCACCACACAGCAAAGGAAAAAAGCACGGCGCGTTGTGGCCAGAACCGGGTATTTCACTTCTGCTTACGTCCAGTTGGCTAGAATTCAGTCCCATACCCACCTGACTTCAAAGGAGGCTGGGAAACATAGTCTGGTTTGTGCACAGGAAAAATAGAATATATATTTGGATGATTAGCTAGCAGTTTATGTTTTTCATGGTTACCTACTGTTATCAAGATTTCACTCTTCAACAGTTCTGATAATTATAAGTTTATTGTACTTTGAAACAAAAGAAAAATGATGACCTTGCCTCTCTTCACAGTTTCTGTACATTTCACAATTTAAAAATAAAGTTCATACTGAGGGAAGAAAAGTAACAGATTTGAATAAGCTAAATGATACACACTTGCGTCTTGCCATGTGTCTTCAGAATCACTGAACACATTTTTCATATTCAGTCCTCATTATCAACTTGTAAAACTCTAAGATAATAAATAGTCATCCTTTACAACAACAACTCCACAAACAGGAAAGATAAGTCAAGCTGGGATTTGCAGGCAGGGAGTAAGTACTAAAGTAAGTTGGTCTGGAGGCAGTACCAGGAAGCTAGCAACTGGGGTAGTGTCAAGGGTTAAATTCAGATATTGTGGGGAGGGAAGAAACGAATATGGGCACCCAAGGAGAGAGAATGTTGGAGTCTGTCTTCCTAATTCATAGGGACTTTCAGGACACTTATTGCTGGCCAGTGTCAAATCCATGGTGTGGGCAGTCTGCAGAGAAGATAGCAGGTCCCCTGGCCAGAAGCAGGATTAGAGGGATGGAGTTCGTGCTGGGGAGAACTTCCACACTAATTCAGCATTAGCAGATTGTTCTGGTGGCTTTTGAACTTGAAATGATTATGTTGCAAAATTGGTAATATCAGTGGAAATAAAATATAAGCTTATTCACATCCAGGTTTGTTTTATTTTATATTTACTGTGATCATTGAAATTTGAATATGATTAAGTTTTCAGGTGTACAAAATGCAATTAAAATCATAGCCTGTGCCCCGTGAGGCTAGGAAGAGTGAGACACAGTGAAAGGAAAATAAATCTTAAATTTGGTGCTGCTTGTGGTCTATGAAAGGCAAAGTGTTTCATAGATGGCTGGCTGACTGGTGACCCCATGCAACTATAGGAACACATTAGTGTTCTGAGAACATTGAGTATGGTGCCCCTTGTAAGGAAAGGGGAATGCTTGTGATGACAAGGCAGGTCAAGATTTTAAAAGGTTTTGGAACTACAAGCATAGCAGTTGTCTTTACAATACTACAATAAACCTTGTTAGGATTTATTGATATTATGGAGTGTACCTTATATCTATACCAGTTATGCATGATTTTATGAAATAAGGAATTACACAGCAGATAAGGTAAAAATATATAAATTATGGAATCCTGTATAGCTCTTGTGTTATAGGAAAAACAACAAAGCAGGGTAGAGAGCAGTTAGCCAGAGTCAGAACTGGGCTCGAATCCTGACTTTCAGTTACAGCATGATGTCCTTGGAAAAGTTATCTAATCTTTGTAAAGCTCTGTTCTCATTTGTAAAGTAGAGGTAATAACCATATTCAAAGGCTCTGGAAATCAAGTGTTTGTTTTTCTTTGTTCTGTTTCTGGGTAACTCACTTGGTAGCAGAACCTGATGCAGACTGAAGAGAAGTTACACTCTTTCATTATCCTCTTTGGTGTGCATCTTTGTACATTTTTAAGCAGACTTATTTATATGTTTGATTAATGTATGCTGTCTCAGGGGCTTCCCTAGTTGCTCAGTGGTAAAGAATCCCCCTGCCAAGCAGGAGACTCAAGTTCGATCCCTGGGTCAGGAAGATCTCCTGGAGAAGGAAATGACTACCGACTCCAGTATTCTTGCCCGGGAAATCCCATGGACAGAGGAGCCTGGTGGGCTTGTGATGTCCATGGCATCACAAAGAGTTGAACATGTCTTAGCAAATAAACAGCAGCAACAACAAGATGCTGTCTCATACGCCACTCAGGCGGATGCTGTGTAACTTCTGTTTGTTATTTTAGATTTGCTGTCTACCTTTTTCTTTTCAGCTACGTGCCTGGGGGTCTGACTTTCTGTAGTCTGTATGTATGGTTCCCTTGAGATAGATTTACCCGTTGAATTTGGCCAGTGGAAGCCATTGGAAAGAGCTTGGAGACAGGAAGCAGAGTTGAGAGTGTGTTCTGTTGTTTCGCCCAGAACCCTCTGTGAAGGGTCAGCACAGTGTGTCTCTAGATTAGAGGTCTGACCACCACACAAGCCGTGTGTGTGCATGTGTGCGCACGCGCGTGCTCAGTCGTGTCCAACTCTTTGCAGCCCCACGGACCGTAGCCTACTAGGCGTCTCTGTTCATGGGGTTTTCCAGGCGAGAGTACTGGAGGGAGTTGCTCTTTCCTTCTCCACCTCACAAGCCTGACTCTCTAGCTTTCTGAGACTGTCCCCTTCTCACTCTCTGTCTGGCATAGGCGTGGTGCCAGTGACTGTGATGCCAGGTTAGCCAGCGTGCTCTGTGGTTTCCCTGCAGCGTGCCCACATCGTGTTAAACAGCGTCTTTATCAGATTTTCCTCAAATGATCCTAGTTTGAGCATAGCACCTGGTTCTCCCTGGGGTCTTTAAAAATGCTTAATGCCATTTAATTACTTAAACTTTCTAAATTCACACACACATACACATTTTAAATTCCAAAACGTATCTGACCCCATGGGTTTTGGATAAAGGATTGTGGGTCTGTATTCTGACAATGTCTAGGATAGGCGTTGTATCATATTTTATAAATTGTTACTCTGTTCAAAAGATCCTATTTTTGTACAGTTAAGCACAGAACACTTCAGTGATCTATAGATAATGCTGCCAACACCTCATTACTGAAAATAAAAAATCTGACATTCAGCTACAAGTTTAAATGAATCCTTCAAGATAGGTATAATATTTGGATAAACAGTTTCACAATTGTAATAAATTTGCCTTTGTTACTTTTCTCAATTCCATTTGATTACTTCTTCATCAATGAAAATACTTCACATGGCATCATAGGGGACTTAAGGGGTGTCTAGCTGGTAGGAATAATGTAACTTTACCTAAATTATTTCACCTTTTCTCAGTGTTTCTGCAAGAATAAATTCAGTTCTCCACTTTCAGATTTTTGCCAGTGTGCGGCAATATAGTTTATAGGTAGAGGAGAGAACAAAATTTAGAGTTTAGGGGTGCTAGCTTTGGGTCTCACCTCTTTTATGCAGCCCTACTCACTTCGAGCTTGTAACTTGATTTCTAGAGCCCTTGTCTTTAAAATGGGGTTAAAGTACATACTTTGGGTTAAAATGGGGTTTTAGCCCCATGTTAAAATTTTTTTTTTTTCTTTAAAATGGGTTTAAAATTCAAAAAACTAAGATTATGGCATCTGGTCCCATCACTTCATGGCAAATAGATGGTGAAACAGTGGGAACAGTGAGAGACATTATTTTCTTGGGCTCCAAAATCGCTGCAGTTAGTGACTGCAGACATGAAATTAAAAGATTCTTGCTCCTTGGAGGAAGAGCTATGACCAACTTAGATAGCATATTAAAAAGCTGAGACATTGTTTTGCTGACAAAGGTGTGTCTAGTCAAAGCTATAGTTTTTCCAGTAGTCATGTAAGGATGTGAGAGTTGGACTGTAAAGAAATCTGAACTCCGAAGAATTGATGCTTTTGAACTGGGGTGTTGGAGAAGACTCTTGAGAGTCCCTTGGACTGCAAGGAGATCCAACCAGTCCATCCTAAAGAAAATCAGTCCTGGGTGTTCATTGGAAGGACAGATGCTGAAGCTGAAACTCCAATACTTTGTTTACCTGATGCAAAAAACTGACTCATTGGAAAAGACCCTGATGCTGGGAAAGACTGAAGGCAGGAGGAGAAGGGGACGACAGAGGATGAGATGGTTGGGTGGCATCACTGACTTGACGGACATGAGTTTGAGTAAGTTCCAGGAGTTGGTGATGGGCAGGGAAGCCTTGTGTGCTGAAGTCCATTGGGTCGCAAAGTGGGCAGACACGACTGAGTGACTGAACTGAAAAATACATACCTTTTAGGATCCTGAGGATTAAAAAAAATTATATTAATCACCTAGTATGGAGCTGGACTCCGTAGAAGAGTTTGAGTGTTTCTCAAACCTGAGCTGCTCAATAGTGGATGGTGTGTCCTGGGATCCATCAGTGACCATTGCACCTGCTGTAGTGGCGTTTGGACTCCTCATGGACTGAGTTGAAACTTCAGGCTCTTCCTGTGAAAATCATGACTCATTTGGGACTGTTCCTTGCCACAAATCACTACAACAGAATGAATGTGAAGTGTATGTGAATTTTCACTGGAGAAGCAATGAGGTGATTGGAACGTTTTCTTATTTGTTTGTAGCTACATATTTAGTTTTTGCTTCCACTTATTCACAAGTGGACTTCCCTGGTGGCTCAGATAGTAAAGTGTCTGTCTATAAATGTGGGAGACCTGGGTTCAATCCCTGGGTTGGGAAGATTCCCTGGAGAAGGAAATGGCAACCCACTGCAGTACTTTTGCCTAGAAAATCCCATGGACGGAGGAGCCTGGTGTAGGCTACTGTCCATGGGGTTGCAAAGAGTCGGACACGACTGAGTGATTTCACTTATTCACAAGTATTATATTTAGCACTTTAAGATTCAATATTGCCATTAAACGTGAATCATCAGTTTTTAGTCCACAAGAACACACCATACACACATGATATTTTTATATATTAGCCTCACTTGAGAAAGCATCAGTCTTTTCTAATGAAATTCTCTAATCATTTTAAGTAAACAGTAAAGTGGGCATAAAGAATTCCATGCTACAAAGTAGTACAGTTGCTAGAGATGGGCCAAATTGTTGACTGAGGCTCTAGTGACTAAAGAAAAACAAGCCAAGTACCTGATTCCTAAGGATTCATAGTTGCTTCCTGGTTCCAAGACTTGAGAATAACTTCTTCTGGGGGCTTCATAAAGTGGCATACTACATCAAAAATTTTCAGAAGTAGTTCTGAGTAGAAAAACAGAGCCTTCAGAAATAAACACCAGCATAGGAAGCAGCTTTGTTGAACCAAATAGTCCTGTGGAAGTTGGTTTATCTTATTTGGGCTATAACTTTCATAGTGATAATGGAATAAGAAATAATTGTCCTTTGGTTTTTTATTATAAAAATTAGTAATCAACTCTCTCTCTGGGTTGGGAAATCTCAAGAACAACATAGCATAAAGTTTTCTTTGACAGTCAAAATAAAATACTGTGTTTAAAGTTACTTGAAATCCATGATTATGATTATTTAGATAAAACATTTAGTTCCAAATTAAATTAAAAGTTTTCTTTATGATTTGTTTTTAGTTATTCTT
Source organism: Cervus canadensis (assembly GCF_019320065.1). Taxonomy (NCBI): domain Eukaryota; kingdom Metazoa; phylum Chordata; class Mammalia; order Artiodactyla; family Cervidae; genus Cervus; species Cervus canadensis. The sequence continues at coordinate 12,957,155 of NC_057395.1, read as the reverse complement.
CTCAAATTAATATTCCATCCAAGAATGGTGAAAGGAGAAGATTAAAAGAAGTCATGCATAAAATCATGTACAGTTAATGAGAAAGTGATTATCATTTGGTTCAAAGACGATTTATTGTGCCTCCTACTAATTGCCATTTTGTGCACCCAGAGGCCTTGGTTATCTTCAGATGGTTTCAGCTTTAGGAGAAATGTAAAAAAATAAATTAACATATACATATATTATTTAAAATAGACCAAAGTTAAGGCCTAAGTATTATTTAGTAATTGAAGTTTGTGAGTGGGCTGAATTTAAAACCATACTTACTAAGTCGTTACTTTTAGGAAGAATGTTACACAGTTTGGGAAATGTGCCCTCAACCTTCATGGCCCCCTCTGTTGTAGTTGTAGGTATCTAGGATGGCTACTGTGAGCTTTGCGCTTTGGCTCAAAGTTGTGTTAAAAAAGCCCAAACCAAAACAGGGAGACCACCTGCCCTCATCCCTTTCTTTCACTGTCAACTCTGCTTCAGTTTTTCTCTGCTTGTGTTAAATTCTCCAGAGCTTTCAGGTGGTTGGTTGTTTCTTATGTTTTGTCCAGAGCTGCTAGTTGTTATCTGTTGACCATAGCAGAATCAGGCATGATCATGTGGCTTCCTAAACTCTTAAAAGCTTTTAAAATTAAGACATTTAATTTTTAATCTACATTTAATTTTCAATAGTCTTAACTGTGAAAGAGTGAAAAAGTGGCTTTTTAAGAGTGAAAAAGCTGGCTTAAAACTCAGCATTACAAAAACAAAGATCATGGCATCTGGTCCTATCACTTGATGGCAAAAAGTTGGGAAAACAATGAAAACAGTGACAGACTTTATTTTCTTGGGCTCCAAAATCACTGCAGATGGTGATTGCAGCCATGAAACTAAAAGACACTTGCTCCTCGCAAGAAAAGCTATGACCAACCTAGACAGCATATTGAAAAGCAAAGACATTACTTTACCAACAAAGATCCATATTGTGAAAGCAATGGTATTTCCAGTAGTCACATATGGATGTGAGAGTTGAACCATAAAGAAAGCTGAGTGATGAAGAATTGATGCTTTTGAACTGTGGTGTTGGAGAAGACTCTTGAGAGTCCCTTGGACAGCAAGGAGATCCAACCAGTCAATCCTAAAGGAAATCAGTCCTGAATATTCATTGGAAGGACAGATGCTGAAACTGAAACTCCAATACTTTGTTCACCTGATGAGAAGACCTGACTCCTTGGAAAATACTCTGCTGCTGGGAAAGATTGAAGGCAGGAGGAGAAGGGGATGACAGAGGACAAGATGGTTGGATGGCATCACCAACTCGATGGACGTGAATTTGAGCAAGCTCCAGGAATTGGTGATGGACAGAGAAGCCTGGCATGCTGCAGTCCATGGGGTCACAAAGAATTGGGCGCAGCTGAGTGACTGAACTGGACTGAATCTTAACTGTTTTCCAGCTGAAAAGTTATGTAGCAGTGTTCTGATAATCATTCCAATTCTTTTAGATGCTGTAGACATTGTTGCTTTAGGGTATGTTTCATTTTAACTGTCTCATAAGAATACTTATTTTTTGTCCTTTGATGGGAATAAAATTTTGTGGGGAGGTCACACATTCGTTTTTGGTTATGGTTAGGTTACAAGAAGCTTTCTTTGGAGACGCTCTAAATACAACAAGACAAAACAAAGTTTAGAACATCTATCAGAAGACACAACCCAGAGTTGGACATGACTGAGCAACTTCACTTTGAATTAGAGAATCTTGATTCTAATCCCACTCTGCTATGTAAATTAACTTTTCTCAGCTTCAGTTTCCTCACTTGTAAAACAGGCTAATAATCCCAACCTTTTAGTGCTGTTTTGAAATTGTCTGTGTTAAGGGGTTAACAAAGATACTTGGCAAACAATAAACACCCTATTAGGGGAGGTATTATTGTTAGATGCTGCTTCTTGACTTATTCCCAATTCCTAGACTGGAGGAACTAGATTTTTTTTTTTCCACTCTTTGATTCAACCTCTGGGTTTCTGAAGGAAGTTGAGAAGGATTTTGAAGAATAGACTGGAGTTTTTCTTTGAATAATCAAATTAACTCTTTGTGATAATTGACAAATTGTCAACATTTGCTGGATCACCAAGAAAGCAAGGGAGTTCCAGAAAAACATCTGCTTCTGCTTCATTGACTACACTAAAGCTGTTGACTGTGTGGATTGCAACAAACTGTAGAAAATTCTTGAAGAGATGGGAATACCAGACTACTTTATGTGTCTCTTGAGAAACCTGTTTGTGGGTCAAGAAACATCAGTTAGAATGGGACATTGAACAACTGACTGGTTTATAATTGGGAAAGCAATACAACAAGGCTGTACATTATCACCCTGCTTATTTAACTTATATGCAGAGTACATCATGTGAAATGCAGCGCTGGATGAATCACAAACTGGAATCAGGATTGCTGGGAGAAATATCAATAACCTCAGATATGCAGATGATATTCTAATGTCAGAAAGTGAAGAGGAACTAAAGAGACTCATGATGAAATTGAAAGAGGAGAGTGAAAAATCTGGCTTGAAACTCAGCAATTAAAAAAAAACCAACTAAGATCACAGCATCTGATCTGAGGTAGTGGAGGACAGAGGAGCTTGGCATGCTACAGTTTGTGTGGTTGCAGAGTTGGACATGCCTTAGCAACTGAAAAACAACAACAAATAATTGACAAAAAATTAAATTCAGCTTTTAGAATTAACCACAAGAAAGAATCAAGAAGGACAAGTGATATTATCTTAAGTGCTCAGATATTCATATGGGTTTTGCTTGCTCACATAAGGAATAGGTTGGAGTATATCAATATTATTGTTGTTTCATTGCTAAGTTGTGTCTGACTCTTTTGCAACCCCATGGACTGTAACCCATTGGGCTTCTCTGTCCACGGGATGTCCCAGGCAAGAATACTGGAGTGGCTTGCCATTTCTTCCTCTAGGGTATCTTCCCAACCCAGGGATCGAACCTGCATCTGCTGCATTGGCAGGCAGATTCTTTATCACTGTTTGCATGTGTGCTAAGTTGCTTCGGTCATGTCAGACTCTTTGTGACCCTGTGGACTGTAGCCCACAAGGGTCCTCTGTCCATGGGACTCTTGAGGCAAGAATACTAGAATGGGTTGCCCTGCTCTCCTTCAGGGGATCTTCCCAACTCTGAGGTCAAACCTGTGTCTCTTATGCCTCCTGCTTGGCAGGCAGGGGTTCTTTGCCACTACCACCATCTGGGAAGCCCTCTTTACCACTGAGCCACCATCCGTAATACATGCAGTCTTAAAAAATCCCATGGCCCCGAATCATCCGTCCTCCACCCTAAGTTGCTTCAGTTGTGGTCAACTCTGTGCAGCCCCATGGACTGTAGCCCGCCAGGCTCCTCTGTCCGTAGGATTCTCCAGGCAAGAAGGCTGGAGTGGTTTGCCACTTCCTACTCCTGGAGATCTTACCGCCCCAGGAATCGAGCCTGAGTCTGCCGTGTATCCTGCATTTGCAGGGGTGTTCTTTACCACCGGGGCCACCAGGGGAGGCCGTGGACCCGAATACCTCTCAGACTTGTCTTCTACTGATTACTGTGTGTCAGGGGCGACCTAGACATGGTGTGAGAGGGAAAGATGAAGAAGTCAGGGTCCCTTTCTCCTGAGGCTGTCATGGCACTGAATGGCAGCTCTAGGAAAGCCCTGCTGGGGAGAAAGACTCTGTGCTATAGGGGAGCAGTGGTTCCAAACTCTTGGTGTTGTGACTGTATCAGTCAGGGTGAGAGAGAGTGAGAGAGAGAGAGAGAGAGAGAAGGAGATTTGTCTCACGTGACTGACAGCTCGAGAAGCACAGTGTCTTCAGGGTGGACCAGCGTGCTGGGGCTTGGCCTAGGGCAGCGCTGCAGTTTTAGTTTAATGGTGATTGGCCAGCACGATTCCCTCTTATTCCAGGGAGGTAAGATTTTATTTTTTCTTATTAAGACCTTCTATTGATGATGCCCTACCCATGCTTATGGAGAGTAATCTGCTTTACTGAAGTCTACTGATTTAAATGTTAAGCTTATCTTAAAAATACCTTTATAGAAACATCTAGAATAATATTAGGTCAAATACCTGGGGTACATGGCCTAGCCAAGTTGACACGTAAAACTGACCATCACAAGGACCTGTTGTTGGGGTTTGCCTCGGCCGCTGTGTATGGGGCTTCAGATTCAGCCATATATGGGGCCTTAAGCTTTCATCACTTATTACCTCTGTCCTGACTCTGTTCATGATTGTGTTTCCAGCCTACTTTGGCTGCTGGTATTGATCTTGTGTGACCGCAGCCTGCAGCGGCTTGCAGCAGCACTTTGCTTTCTGGCCAGAGATTGAGGTTGGGCTGTGGCAGTAAGAATGCTAGACCACGAGGGACCAGTGGCCAGTGACAGGGCCCTTGCCCATCAGACCCGAAATGAGTTTCCACATGGAGATGGAAAGATATGAAACAAGTAAAGTATTTATTAGGAGGAAAAAGGTATACGTGGATAGACACATGGGTGGGCTCGGAGAGTCACACACTCATGGTAGTTTAAATCACTTTTTCCTTTTGAGATTGATGAGGGATTTTAATAGCCTAAAAGATGCAGGGATGAAAGATATTTACTGAGCTTCATTTTGTCCCAAGGCTGTTTTACAGATTATGTATAAATCCTTACACTAACCCTGTGAGATGTGGAAATGTGGCTGAGACTAGGAGAGGGCATTCGAGGTTAAACATGTGGTAAACGGAGGAGCCTTGATTTGAATCCGGGTTTGTCTGTTTCCAGACACTGGAATAACTGTGTTGTATTACCAAAAGTTAAGGCTTAATTAACAATTTGGAGAGCCAGAATGATGCTTCAAAAACCTATAAGTCCCTTTTTATTGGGCACTTCTTCTGCGTTTCCTTTGGCCAGCCACCTTGCTTTGCCTGGTTCTGAATCCGTATTTGGACTATCTCAGGGTTCTCCCCTGTGTGCCTGCTGATGGATTCTACTGAAGAGGCCTGTGGGTGGTTGGCATCACTTCCTGTGAGGTGATGTCCATCCCTTTTGACCTCCAGGAGACTTTCTGTGCACATGTGGTTGGGAGGGTCTCCTTGACTTGGAGGATGAGGATTATGTGATCGTTTATCTCTTATCTGAACGAGACTCGGCTTCTCCTCCCTCCTCCTGTTTTGGGACATCTGTCCACAGGGGACGGACTCTGGCTGCTCAGCCTGGGGCCCGTCTGTCCCCTGCCTCAGTACTGTGAGCCCTTTTGCCCCTCGAGCCGCATTAGCCTTCATTTTGCCAGTATTCCTGCCCTGTGCAGACCTCTGCTTGCTTCTCCTGTAATCCTGTATGTACCACCTCGATCCTAGACTGTTTCATTCTTCTGCTCACACGGCTTGGCCTGTAGACTCCTTACCAGAAGCAGGACACTGATAGCTCTTAGGTGGCCACTAGTGTTCTGAGAGTTAATCTCTTCCCCTTAGATTTGTGTATATCTAGAAGTTACTGGGCTCTCTGGGGTTTTTATTACAGACTTTAAATACTCCCAGGCTTTGCTAATAGTTTTCGCAGAGCACTGTATCTGACTTGGCAGATCTCTTGCTTTGCTTAGAGCTCATTCACTGTAAGGCCATTCCTGCCCTCTTTGTTCTCCCATCCGTGTTTTGTGAGGAGGAGTAATTATTAAATATACTGCCATTCTTTTAATAATTGAATGTGTGTGGTATTTATGACCTGCAGACCAGCCCTTTTTGTTTTGCTCCATTATGACTTTTATTCTCAGAGGTCTGTGGTTTTCAAATGCCACTGTTTGGGGTAGCTGTCTGCGGCGTTGTTACCATGGCACTTATATACTGTAAACGCTCACCCTACCCGATATCCTATTCCAGCTTGCTGCTCAGTGCTTCAGATGGGGTCTGATTTCCTGGGATTAAATTCCAGATGTTATTTTACAGCTTGCCATCTGCTTGTTTGAGGAAGTTTCTTTCAGGTCATAGGTCAGATGTATGTTCACTGACATTTTAAAATCTTATTTATTAGGTCTCCACTTGTTAGTGTTTTCTCTATAATGGCAGGGTAATTTGCTTCCCTCTTCAGAAGAACTGTAAGGTGGAAACAAATAATTCTAGCTGAAAAACTACATCAAATGATTTCCTTGATTGTGTTTTAGTACCCTGGAATATTAGAGGACAAAAAGCACATATTTTTTTCTGCTTTGAAAAGGGAAACTTAAATCAAGAGATTTTTTGCCTGCAAACATGACTGCTTTTTAAAAGTATATATGAGAACTAGTATGGGAACAATAAAGTTTGATTCACCTGATAGACTGTGTGGACATTTATTCTTCATTTTCAACTATGATAGTTATATATTAACATGTATTTTTTTTGAAAAAGTATAGTCATTTCTTTTTAAGTGTATTTAGCTTTTCAAATATGATTCCCACAGCCTCCTTTACGTTGTAAAAAGTGATGCCTGAAGCAATTTTACTTTGAGATATAGTACTTAAAATCTGGATCAATATCACCATTTAAGTCTGTAATAAAACCTTATTTATGTCAATCAAATCACAAGTATAGTTTTTTGCTAACGTAGAAACTGAATTCAGGACAATTATAATAGACTATCAATCAATATTTTAAAATAAAGGCTTTTTAAACAACATTCTATATTAGTATTGATTTCAGTTGTCTGTGTTAGTATTAAGAGCAAGTGGTCTGAAACTTAGGGATTAAAAAAACACTTTTTAAGGTAGCTGTTTGAAACTTAAACTGGCTTTGCTAAAAACTAGGGTAATAAATAGAAAGTTCTCAGGGCCACCAACAAAAGCCTATTCAAACCATGCTATAGCTGAAAATAGTGTTGTAATGGTGGCTTTGACTTCTTAATTCCGTGAAACTACCCTAATTCCTGGGTGTGTGTGTGGGGGGGGGGGGCTGTGTGTGTGTGGTGTGTGTGTGTTTGTGTGTGTGTGTATGTGTGTGGGGGGTATGTGTGAGGTGGTGTGTGTGTGTGTGGTGTGTGTGTGAGGGGGTGTGTGGGTGTGTTTTGTGTGTGTGTGGTGTGTTTGGGTGTGTGTGTGTGTGGGGTGTGTGTGTGTTTGTGTGAGGGGTTGTGTGTGGGTGTGTTTGTGTGTGTGTGTGTGTGTAGGTGTGTGTGTGTGTAGGTGTGTGTGTGGGGTGTGTGTTTGTGTGTGTGGAGTGTGTGTATGTATTTGTGTGTGGGGTGTGTGTGTGGGGTGTTTGTGTTTGTGTGAGAGGTGTGTGGGGTGTGTTTGTGTGGGGGTATGTGTGTGTTTGTGTGTAGGTGTGTGTGTGTGTTTTGGGGTATGTGTGTGTTTGTGTGTGGGGTGTGTGTGTGGGGTGTGTGTGTGGGGTGTGTGTGTGTTTGTGTGTATGTGTTTGTGTGTGGGGCGTGTGTGTGGGGTGTGTGTGTGTTTGTGTGGGGGGTGTGTGTTTGTGTGGAGTGTGTGTATGTGTTTGTGTGTATGGGGTGTGTGTGTATTTGTGTGTAGGTGTGTGTGTGTTTGTGTGTGGGGTGTGTGTGGGGGGTGTGTATGTGTTTGTGTGTGGGGTGTGTGTGTGTGGGGTGTGTGTGTGTGTGTGTGTTTGTAGTGTGTGTATGCGTTTGTTGTGTTGTGTGTGTGTGGTGTGTGTGGGGTGTGTGTATATGTTTGTGTGTGGGTTGTGTGTGTGGGGTGTGTGTGTGTGTGGGTGGGTGTGTGGGGGGTGTGTGTGTGGGGTTTGTGTGTATGTGTGTGTATGCGTTTGTGTGGTGTGTGTGTGTGGTGTGTGTGGGTTGTGTGTGTGGGGTGTGTGTGTGTGTGGGTGGGTGTGTGTGGGGTGTGTGTGTGGGGTTGGTATGTATGTGTGTGTATGTGTTTGTGTGGTGTGTGTGTGGTGTGTGTGTGTGTGGTGTGTGTCTCTGGCTGTTGAGGGGCAGGTTTGGCTGGGAAGGGTGGGCAGTGTATGTATGTGGTTAGAGTAAAAGTGGGAAAGTGCTTGCTGATCAGTTCATGTGGAGTTTGGATACAGAAGTTTCATGGATCAGAGAGTTGCTAGGCATCAGAGAATGAACTTAGGAAAGCTGTAGTCTCTCAGGGCCTGGCAGCAGCAGGAGTGATGTCCCTCTCCTTAGTAGAGAATCTCAGTGTTTCTGCAGGATCAGTGATGGGGCAGTGAAGTCTTGGTGATGCTGGCTGGTTGTGCATTTAGGATCTTTGTCAACTGGGTGTTTGTAAGAATTTAGTGTTTGGCAAGATTTAGACGCCAGCTTTACATTTTTTTAAGTTCTGGTGGCCCATGGATTCAATTTTTTCCTTTGTTTTTAAACATTAATTTAATTACAAGGAACAGAGTCAGTGTTGCTGTTAATTCTTCCTAACTATAGGTTCAACATACTACAAATGTGTAGAAACTTTGGAGTTTATTATAAGTGTGATGGGAAGCAACTGGAAATTTTGATCAAAGTTGTGTATTTAAAAAGATTTATGTTTTAAAAAGAACTTCCTGACTTTTATGCAATGAAAAATTGGATGTTGGAGACAGGGCAGGAGCTGAGAAAACAGTTAGGAAGCTGTTTCCAGATGAAAGATGGTGGAAGCTTGATTTAGGTTGCTGCTCTTGCCCGTTCTGCTGTTCTTTTCTTTTAGTGTGTGTGTGATGGCAGGGCCGGGTACCAGAGCCGGGCTGCCTGGGCTGGAGCCCTGATTCTGCCCCTTCTGAGCTGCGTGATTTTAGGCATCCGTTATGTCATCAGTAAAATGGGCATTGTAGTAGCAGCCATGTCATAGGATTGTTGCGAGGTTTATATAAATTAATTCATGAAAAATGTTTAGGATAGTATCTGGCACATTGTAGGTATTCAGTAAATGTTGTTGATGATTCTCCTCTGATATTGTTACTGCGAAGTTTGTTACCTGTGACTGGCACATGCATCATGAGCGTGTTAACCCTGGGACCATGTTTACATGGGAGCAGTAGAATCTTGTGACCACGTTGTTGACATTCTTACTAAAGATTACCCTGAGTCTTAGAACAGTCTCTGAATGGTACTTTATGAAATTGCTCTTGTATATACATATACATTAGCTATTCCTATTTTCATCCAGCATTTCCCTGTAAGTACATATTTGCAAGTACATATTTCCTGAAGATACATAGTTATACTGTCATACAAAATTAAAAAGCTGTCATGTATTCAACATTATTTTATTTAAACAATTTTGTTTTAGATTAAGTTCGCAGTGTTTTTGGTATGTAATCTGCTCCATGTGCTCTATTATTATATTTTTTGGTTTTTTTTTCCAGATTGAATGTCTTCTGTTTTTCTAGTTTTTACCAACTTTTGCCAATGTCACAGCTTATATTTCTCTCTCTTTCCCTCTCTTGTCTTTCTCTCTCTACACACACACACACACATGCACACAGGCACACATATATGTACACTCTCGACAAACAAACACACATAAATGTTTGGACCTTACAGTTGAGATGCATTCTTGTCAGAGGCCTAACAATCCTAGAGTGAATGCAGCTGCCTCTCCCTTCCTTTGGGAGATCAGCATTACTCATCAGCTCAAATATTCTTGCTTTACCTCTTTGCTCACTGTTTTGGATATGCAGAAAACTTAAATATTTGCTCTTTTACTGCATTGGAATAAACTGGTTATTATGTTTTGAAAGTCAAATATGGATCAAAGTAGTTTTTAACGAAGATTTACTTTTGTTTTTAATGTGAAGAAAAAACCTCGTACTGTTTCTATGTATAGATGGCAATTGGAACTTGTTAAAAGGGCAGTCTAAACACAGGAACCATGTAGCTGCAGGGAGATTAACAAAGGTATCTAGTTATAAAGCCTATGTAAAGCCATACTCCAGACGAATATTTTCAAATGTGAGAGGGATAAAATTTATATTATTAACAGCTGTCGATTTAACTTAGTACAGCCTAAAATAATACTAGAAAATATTTTAATTATGGTTCCAGTTCTTAAAATATGAAAAAGATGTTGATTATACAATGAAATGACAAATATTTTTCACACATGCACAATTACAGCAAAATTTCCAGAAAATAGCTAATATAAACTTAAACATTTTTTATGGAAAATGAAGAGCCTTATTTTTTTACCAGTAGTGGATTATTTAACCTTAATCTACATTATACATAATGGATTAATATTAGGACCTTGATTAAACTCATTTTCAGAGATACAGAGCACCTTTTCCTAATTGTAAAGTTGTTCTTAACTGGTTATAATATATAAGAATACCACATTTCTTTTCCTGCAGTTTAAATCCCCACGTTAAAATGAAGATTATGATAACTTACATAAGATTACTTATTTTGTCAGCTGTTCTACTTGTCGTTATAATTCCCGTTTTGCAGATTGGAAAACAGAGGCACGCAATGGTTAAACTAGCTCAAGCTTATGTAGCTGTTCGGGAGGCCATGATTCAAAGCCCAAGCAGCAGGAATCGGAGTGCCTACTCTGAACCACTAAACCACATTGCCTCCATCGTAATTAAGATAACTCATTTTTCTCCCTTAAAATGCCTTGAAAAATTATGAAGAAATACTTCATCCAGCTGCAGAGTAACAACCAGCTATGTTTATTTTTGGAAATGATAAGGAGTTGTTTTGCCCTATACATAGACTTCTACAAGTAGAGCAATTGCATAACACGGTCTATCTGTGTAGATTACACTTTTTTCATGATTCATTTAACTTCTTGCATTTGGTATCATTTCCTTTCAACCTGAAGCACATTTGATGCAGATTTACTGGGACATTCACACTCTATTTTGGTTTTGAAAGCTGCAGACCTCATTTAACAAGTGCACAAACAACATAGCCATTTGGAACTACTCCATCCTTTATAGGTTTAATTTTTCATTTTCCCTGGAAAGGACAGTAATGCAAAGGAAAAAACATATTTATGGGACTACTTTAGTTTTTATTATAACTAAAATACTGCTTATGGATTGGCTGCAGATTAACCCACTGATATATGAAATTTCTAAACTGAGTGGCTTGCTTCAATGTTAAGAAGCAATTTGTTTAGTGTAACTGACCATCCTAAGAATCCTTTGTACTCATTTGGAATGATGATTTTCATATTCCTTCCACCTCTTTTTTTGTCTCTGAACAGGAAGCCCACGTATATTTTTTAACTCAAATCCAGACTGTTTTGATTTGTTTATGTTTGTGTCTTACAATTTCAAAATCAAAGTGTAAAACTGGACTGACCATTCCTTGGAGTGGTTCAAAATCGAAAAACAGTTTGATTTCATGTTTATTTTAGATTAAGTGAGAAATCAACTGGAGATTAGAACTCTTCCAATTCATATAAATTCTTGAGATGTCATGAACTTTATAATAAAAGAACTTTCATACTCTTTGTGTGAGATCTCATAGTAGTCATGCTTACTCTAGCAGTAGTGAAAGTTGCTCAGTCGTGTCCGACTCTTTGCGACCTTGTGTAGTCCATGAACTTCTCCAAGCCAGAATATTGGAGTGGGTAGCCTTTCCCTTCTCCAGGGGATCTTCCCAACCCAGGGATTGTACCCAGGCCTCCTGAATTGCAGGTGGATTCTGTAACAGCTGAGCCACAAGGGAAGCCCAAGAATACTGGAGTGGGTAGCCTATCTTTTCTTCAGCAGATCTTCCCGACCCAAGAATCAAACCCGGGTTTCCTGCATCGCAGGCAGGTTCTTTACCAACTGAGCTATCAGGGAAGCCTGCTTACTCTAAGTTAATAATAATAATAATTGGCCTACCACTGCCCAAAACACACAAAAATAGAATAAAAAGAAACATTTGTTTACTCGATGAAAATGATTCTTTGACATTTTGTTCAATATTATTATTTTTTACTTTATTAAAAATATTTTTTTAATTTTCCAACTGGATTTTTATTTATTTATTTATTTTTTAATAAAAATGTGACATACAAGTGAGGTTGAAGTCCCTGTTGTTACCTCTTTAGTCCCATAACTTCCTTCTCTCCAGAGGCTACTGCATTTATGAATTCAGTGTATATCTCTAGTTTATACTTTTGTTCATTGACTCTAGTTGAGAGTTGCTTATTTTTATTTATTTTTTATTTTTTTATTTTTTCCACTTATTTTTATTAGTTGGGAGTTGCTTATTTTTAAATGATTAAAAGAAGTCTGGACTCTTGCATCAATCATGATATTATTTGATGTTTTTAAACCTTATGTAATCAACCTTTTTCCAATCAAAATGTTAGTCTTATTTTAAAACCTAGTGTTTATTATCAATTCATTAATGATATCAGTGCATTAATTTTTTTCTTGCATCTTATTCTTTATTGACAAATTAATTTTTATCGAGTCTGTGAGTAGCCAGTTCTCTTTCTTGTTATGACTGAAAATTATTTTTATTTTATTATTACTGTTTAATAACTTAGGTTTCTTAGTATAGATACCTGGGTATAGAATTTAGGTAGACATTTTTCTTCAACAATTGAAAGGTAGTATTTTATTGTCTTGTAGCTTTTGTTGCTATTCATGAGAAATCAGCTGTCAATCTAATGATTGCCTCTATAGCAGTCTCACTTTTTCTGATAATTTTAAAGATTTTGTATTTACCTTCAGTGTTAAGGAGTTTTATTAAATGTGTCTAGGTTTGGATTTATATGCAGGTACTCTGTGTATCTGTATATAAATATAATCTATTCTTAAAACTGAGGATTTCTTTTTTAAATTTTGGAGAACTAGCAGCCATATTCTCTTTAAGTATTGCCTCTATGCATTTCTCTTTTCTCATGTACTGGGACATGTGAAGTATCTTTTCATTCTTGTACCCTAAATCGCTTACTTTCTCTTTCATTTTTTAATCTTTTTTCTTTCTATATTGTGTGTGCATCATATTTCTCATTAGCTAAATCTAAGTTACAGCTCTTCTCATTTTTTGACATTTTCCATTTCTAGTATTCTTATGTTCTTTATGAAATTCTCCCTTTCACATTGTCCTAGTCTTTATTTATATACCCTTGTAAAAAGATGTGCTTAATATTCAGATTATTTCAGTTTCTTTTTTTTTTTTTAGTGTATAAATTTTCCATTCATACAGTGGTTGACTTTCCATCCTTGTGTGGGTTCTAATTTTCTTTTTTTTTTTACTCTGCTTACCAACAGTATAGGTTTGCTTCCCATTGAGTCCTATGTATTGGGAGTTACAGAAATATTGCTACAGGATAATTTTAAATTTCATTTTTCAGTGAACCTAGATATATCCCTGACTCTCAACCAGCATTTAAGCTTACTTTTCAGTTGAAGTCCCTATGTCATATATGTAATACAACTTTGGACTCCACACTTAACATGAGTAGCACAGCATGGGATTCTAATTTCCTATAGATGACTGTTTTTCTACCCAGAGCCCTGATCAACTTTCTGGCTGATTCTCTGCTACAGTGGAGCAAGTGTTTCTATATCCAGTTTCAGAGATGACTTTCTGCTGGAAACATGTTACTATATTCCAATGTTGTACCTAACACATCCTTCTGTTCTCAAAATAGTTTTTCCTTTGTATTGTTGTGTTGACTTCTGTTGAAAATGGTAGGAGTTAATATATTCATTTGTTCATTTAACAAATATTTTTCAAGTGCTTTCTTTTACTGATTACCATTTTAAGCACAAGAGAGACAGTTGCTGCGTTAGTACAGCAACATTCTGATAGTTGGGGTGAGAGAATCAATCATTCAGTAAATAAACCAATAAATGTCATATGTGCTGTGCTTAGCTGCTCACTCATGTCTGACTCTTGGTGATCCCATGGACGCAGCCCTCCAGGCTCCTGTGTCCATGGAGATTTTCCAGGCAAGAATACTGGAGTTGGTTGCCATGTCCTCCTCCGGGGGATCTTCCCAGTGTAGCATATGTCATACTTTTTTTTTTTACGCATGCAATGCAAATGATAAAGCAGTGTAATGGAGATAGAGTGAGGTAAAGGGTAAGTAAGGGAGACAGAGGGCATTATTTTATATTTAGTAGTCAGTAAAAAACTGTCTAATTAAGTAGCATGGGGGCAGAGGTTCCCCCCAGAATGAAATTATGATCCATGTGTATTTCTGGTGCAAGATCGTTACAGGCAGTAGAACCAACAGAATACATTCAACCTGCCCTAGTAATGCAGGGGTGGCGTGGTGGAGGTGAGAGTCTAGTTGGAAGTTGGACAAATGGTAGAGGGGCCAGCTAATGCAAGCTCACCTTGACTCTGGGCAAGAGTGAAAGCCTTTGGAGGATTCTGAGTAGTAAAGTGAAATTATCTGTGTAATGATTTCAAGAAAGCATTGACTCACCTGATTTGTGGAAAAATTGAGTGTGGGGAGACAGGAGTGGAAGTATGAGCTCCAAAGAGGCTAATGTTTCAGGAGTCAGGGTGGTTTACAGAGGAGGGTAGTTTTAGCAGCATGGCCAGGGTGGATGTGGAGAGAAGAAAAGGAAGGCGTCGAAGAAGGCCCTGAAGTTTTTGACTTAAGCAGCTGGATACGTAGAGTTGCTATTTAATGAGCTAGAATAACCTGTAAAGCATAAATATGGTATGAAAATTAAGTACATAGTTTGGATACATGAAGTGTGGGATAGTTATTAAATATACAAGATGCTGAGTAGAGAATTGAGCCTGATGATATCATCTTCAGAGTTATTATTGTTTTGTGGTTTAGTTGCTAAGTTGTGTCCAACTCTTTGCAAGGAGCCCACCAGGCTCCTCTGTCCATGGTATTTTCCAGGCAAGAGTACTGGAGTAGGTTGCCAATTCCATCTCCAATTCTACCTCCGATGATGAAATATAGAATCATAAGACATGGGGGTGTCTTGCAAATTATTTTGTTTCACTTTACAGATAAAGGTGCAGGAAGATGACTTCTCATGTGACAGTCTCTTGATTTCAGAGTATGTATTTATGATTGCAAAATAATGAGATTTAAAATAGACATATCAGAATGGTTAAGTCCATAGTATTACAGTATTGCCCTGAAAGTTCATATTCTTATTCCAGTGTTTCTGTTCTACTAAGTCAGTTTTGTGACTGTTATTTGATAATCTTTTTCAGAACCGTATTGTAAGCCATATATTAAAAGTCTCCATTATTTAAAATCGGTAGCTGTAATCAAACAGTGGAAACAGTGGCTGACGTTTTTTGGGGGGGCTCCAAAATCACTACAGGTGGTGATTGCAGTCATGAAATTAAAAGATGCTTACTCCTTGGAACGAAAGTTATGACAAACCTAGATAGCATATTAAAAAGCAGAGACATTACTTTACCAACAAAGGTCCATCTAGTCAAGGCTATGGTTTTTCTAGTGGTCGTGTATGGATATGAGAGTTGGATTGTGAAGAAAGCTGAGTGCAGAGGAATTGATGCTTTTTTTTTTTCATTTATTTTTATTAGTTGGAGGCTAATTACTTTACAATATTGTAGTGGTTTTTGTCATACATTGACATGAATCAGCCATGGAGTTACATGTGTTCCCCATCCTGAACCCCCCTCCCACCTCCCTCCCCATCCCATCCCTCTGGGTCTTCCCAGTGCACCAGCCCCGAGCACTTGTCTCATGCATCCAACTTGGGCTGGTGATCTGTTTCACCCTAGATAATATACATGTTTTGATGCTGTTCTCTCGAAACATCCCACCCTCGCCTTCTCCCACAGAGTCCAAAAGTCTGTTCTGTACATGTGTGTCTCTTTTTCTGTTTTGCATATAGGGTTATCGTTACCATCTTTCTAAATTCCATATATATGTGTTAGTATGCTGTAATGTTCTTTATCTTTCTGGCTTACTTCACTCTGTATAATGGGCTCCAGTTTCATCCATCTCATTAGAACTGATTCAAATGAATTCTTTTTAATGGCTGAGTAATATTCCATGGTGTATATGTACCACAGCTTCCTTATCCATTCATCTGCTGATGGGCATCTAGGTTGCTTCCATGTCCTGGCTATTATAAACAGTGCTGCGATGAACATTGGGGTGCATGTGTCTCTTTCAGATCTGGTTTCCTCGTGTGTATGCCCAGGAGTGGGATTGCTGAGTCATATGGCAGTTCTATTTCCAGTTTTTTAAGAAATCTCCACACTGTTCTCCATAGTGGCTGTACTAGTTTGCATTCCCACCAACAGTGTAAGAGGGTTCCCTTTTCTCCACACCCTCTCCAGCATTTATTGCTTGTAGACTTTTGGATAGCAGCCATCCTGACTGGCGTGTAATGGTACCTCATTGTGGTTTTGATTTGCATTTCTCTAATAATGAGTGATGTTGAGCATCTTTTCATGTGTTTGTTAGCCATCTGTATGTCTTCTTTGGAGAAATGTCTGTTTAGTTCTTTGGCCCATTTTTTGATTGGGTCATTTATTTTTCTGGAATTGAGCTGCAGGAGTTGCTTGTATATTTTTGAGATTAATCCTTTGTCTGTTGCTTCGTTTGCTATTATTTTCTCCCAATCTGAGGGCTGTCTTTTCACCTTGCTTATAGTTTCCTTTGTTGTGCAAAAGCTTTTAAGTTTCATTAGGTCCCATTTGTTTATTTTTGCTTTTATTTCCAATATTCTGGGAGGTGGGTCATAGAGGATCCTGCTGTGATTTATAAATTGATGCTTTTGAACTGTGGTGTTGGGGAAGACTCTTGAGAGTCCCTTGGACTGCAAGGAGATCCAAGCAGTCCATCCTAAAGGAGATCAGTCCTGGGTGTTCATTGGAAGGACTGATGCTGAAGCTGAAACTCCAGTACTTTGGCCACCTCATGTGAAGAGTTGATTCATTGGAAAAGACCCTGATTCTGGTAGGGGTTGGGGGCAGGAGGAGAAGGGGACGACAGAGGATGAGATGGCTGGATGGCATCACCGACTCGACGGACATGGGTTTGGGTGGACTCCGGGAGTTGGTGATGGACAGGGAGGCCTGGCGTGCTGCAATTCATGGGGTTGCAAAGAGTCAGACACGACTGAGCGACTGAACTGGAAGTGGAATCATACTTCAGTTTTTGGTATTGGTAGCTTCTCTAGAATAACAACATTTAAAAAATTCAAGTACATCACCAAAAAGGACACTACCTGCCCATCATTTATGTTGTCTAGTATAAAATGATGCAGGCTGTCTTAGTCTTTTTGGGCTGTTTTAACACAATTGCCATAGACTGGGTGACTAAAACGGCAAATATTTATTTCTTATCGTTGTGGAGGCTAGGAAGTCTAGGATCAAGGTGTGAGCAAATTCAGTATCTGATGAGGGCCTGCTTCTGGGTTCACTGCTGACCCTCTTCTCACTGTGTCCTCACATGGTCGAAAGAGAGTGAAAGCTCTGGGAGGCATCTTTTGTAAGGGCACTAATTCCATTCATGTCTTCACCCTCGTGACCTAATCACTCACAAATGCCCTGTTTCCTTATACTGTTATAATGGGTGGGGGTGGGGGAGTTGGGACTTCAACTTATAAATGTTAGGGGGACACAAACATTGCACAGACTCAGAAAAAGTTAAACATGACAGTTTTTGTCAACAGCAGTACCAATGGGATGAAGCTATACTCTCCCAAGAAGACAAGGCAGCCCTCATTTGTGTAAAAAATTCTCGTCAGTACATATTTTATAGGTAAAAAAACAGAATAGGTCTGGTATCCTATATATCTTCAAATACACTGGTTGTTCCTTTAGTGGTTCTCTTGAGTATCTTTGGG
Source organism: Cervus canadensis (assembly GCF_019320065.1). Lineage (NCBI taxonomy): Eukaryota > Metazoa > Chordata > Mammalia > Artiodactyla > Cervidae > Cervus > Cervus canadensis. The sequence continues at coordinate 12,939,435 of NC_057395.1, read as the reverse complement.
GAGATTAATAGTTGCCCTATATTCTTTTCAAAAGAACTGACCTGTATATATTCCCAATTAGGAATGTAAGACACACAAATGACTAACAGATTTTTAAGATCAAATTGAGTTTATCTGCGAAGTATTTGTTCTTTTTCTCCAGGAGGAATTTGGAAAGAGGGCCCATGTCCTCATTAGAGTTCTCAGAGAAGTGACAGTAAATTAATTGCAAAGAATGATATCATTATTAAAATGAGAACGAAATTAAACTGAGTTTAAAAACTGTATTTATAGATTAATAGCTTGATCCATTTTTTACATTTCTCTCAAAAATAGCAATGTGAAACTGCATTTGTTAGTTATTTTTAATGAAAAAATGATAAAGAGTAGACCAAAGTTGCTCATGATTCCCTTGCCAAGTATTGGAGGTGGGTAACCTAGAAGTAATACATGTAAAAGGTTAGTTGACATTAAAAGTACATGGCCTATATCCATGCTCTGGTGTAAAGTAAAAAAAAATAATGTATAAAGTGAAGTTTTTCTCCTTTTATATTACATTTATGCTTCCCTTATGGCTTAGCTGGTAAAGAATCTGCCTGCAATGTGGGAGACCTGGGTACGATCTTTAGGTTGGGAAGATCCCCTGGAGAAGGGAAAGGCTTCCCACTCCAGTATTCTGGCCTGGAGAATCCCATGGACTATACAGGCCAGGGGGTTGCAAAGAGTCGGAGACGACTGAGCGACTTTCACTCACACTTACAAGGATTTACATGTGTATTCTCATACATGTATCCAGTAAATGGGATCATGGTAATTGGAATCATGATACAAATGTTAATGTTGAGCCTTACTTTTTGAAACTTAATATTTTTTAGATATTATATTGTAAAAAGGCATATACAGATATAAAGCATTCTCTTAGAACTTCAGTTATATCATCATGTTATAATTTATTAAATAATGGACATTTTAGGGTGTTTCTTGTTCTTCATATCATGCAAATGTCTACAATGAGCATCCTTGTAGCTGTGTTTTGGCATCCTATGGAAAGTGCAAGGCAAATTCCTCTGGACGAAATGGAATTGCTGGATAATATTAAATTGTAAAAGTGAAAGTGAAAGTTGTTCAGTCTTGTCCGACTCTTTGCGACCCCATGGACTATACAGTCCATGGAATTCTCCAGGCCAGCATACTGGAGTGGGTAGCCTTTCCCTTCTCCAGAGGATCTTCCCAACCCAGGGACTGAACTCAGGTCTCCCATATTGTAGGCAGATTCTTTACCAGCTAAGCCACATAAATTTATAGTCATTCTGTTATTTTCCAGCCTGATAAATGAAAATGGTGTGTGTGTGTGTGTATGTGTATTTTTAATTGGGTGAGATTCACGTAATATAAAATTCAGTATTTGAAGTGTACAATTTAGTGACATTTAGTACAGTCATGATGTGTGATCATTGGCCCATTGAGTGTTAAAACATTTTCGTATCCAAAAATGGATAAAGCAATCACTGCTCACTTCCCTCTCAACCCGCCCCACAACCTAGCCCCTGGCAACCAATGATCTGCTTTCTGTATTTATGGGTTCATCTTTCCTAGGTGTTTTATGTAGGTGGAATCATGATATTTGGCCTTTTGTGTATAGCTCTCATGCCTGAGCATAATGTTTTTGCGCTTCATCCACATGGTAGTGTGCATCAAGACTTCATTTGTGGCTGAGTAATAGTCTGTCATGTAGCTATACCATATTTGTTTTCCATTCACTCGTTGATGACTGTTTGAGCCTTTTAGCAATTATGAATAGTGCTTCTGTGAACATTTGTGTACGAGTATTTGTTTAATCATCTGTTTTCCATGTTTTGACTGTATTCAGAGTTGCAGAATTGCTGTGTCTAATGATAATTTTTTGTTTAACCTCTGGAAGGCCTGCTAAACTGCTTTCCACAGGAACTGTATCCTTTTACATTTACAAGCAATATACAAAGGTTGCAGTTTCTCCACATCCTCACTAATACTTGTTCATTTCTTTGTTTATTTTAAATCATAGCTGTCCCAGTGAGACTGAATAGTTTTATTTGTAGTTTCCAAATGAATAATGATGTTGAGCATCTCTTCATGTGCTTGTTGACCAAATAGAAGTATATGTTTTTTAGAGAAATATTTATTCAAACTAAATTGAGTTTTGTGTTAAGTTATATATGTTCTTTTTGTATTCTGGATAGTAGACCCTTACCAGATATATGACTTGCAAATATTTTCTCCCATCCTATAGGTTTTCTTTTTAATTTTCTTGATGATGGTGTACAAAACTTTTTAACTTTTATCAAGTATAATTTATTTTTTTCTTTTTCTACTCATGTTTTTGCTGTTTTATCTTAGAATCCATTGTCAAATCCACAGTTATGAAGATTTTCCTGTGTGTTTTTTTCTAAGAGTTTTATCTTATTAGGTCTCATGTTTAAACCTTTGTTCATGGAGGTAATTTTTGTTCTTTGAGGTAATTTATAAATATATGGTAAGATACAGATTCAGTTTCATTCTTTCCCCTGTAAGCATTTAGTTTTCCCAGAACCATTTGCTGAAGGTACTATTCTTTCCCTATTACATGGTTTGGATATCTTTTGTCAGAAAGGAGTTGACTGTGTATATTTGCTTTATTTCTGTACTTTCTTACTTTATTTCTGTTACATTGTTCCATCTGTATATCTATATTATTGGCATTTTGATTTGCATTTCTTTTGATGGAAATGAGATTACTCATATTTCATGTTTCCTTACTATTTGTTTTTATTTTGCCATGAACTGCTTATCCATAGCCTTTCTTGTTTCTTTCCGTGATTTTTTCTTGATTTTGTGTACTCTGTGGATTGTAGAAATTAGTCTTTTATCTGTCATATATGATGAAGATATTTTCCTAGCTTATGCTTTCTTGTTTTTAATTTTTTATGATATTTTTAATGCAGAATTAAAATTTTCAAGTTACTGTGATTGTTGTCTTTTTCATTTATGACTGCTGGATTTTTACTAGCTTTCCTACTTAAACATAAAAATAAATTTATTCTATGTATTCTTCTAAAACTTTGGTTTTATTTTTTTCTTTTATTAAAATCTTTTGTAATAGATGAACACTTCTTTTGTTTTAGTTTATTTTTATTTTTTGGCTACATAGCTTGAGGGATCATAGTTCCCCAACCAGGGATTGAACCTGTGCCCTTGACAGTGAAAGAGCAGATTGCTAACCACTGGTTAGCATTTTTATTTACTATAAAAAATTGCATGCTTTTGTAGTAAATTAAAACACTCCAAATATGTATACATAAAAGTGGGTTGTTTCCCTTCTCTCCTTGTTGTTCAGCAGCTAAGTTGTGTTCAGCTCTTTGCGACCTCATGGACTGCAGCATGCCAGGCTCTTCTGTCCTCCACTGTCTCCTGGAGTGTGTTCGGATTCATGTCCATTGTGTCACTGATGCCATCCAACCATCTCATCCTCTGCCACCACCTTCTCCTTTTGCCTTTAGTCTTTCCCAGCATCAGGGTCTTTTCCAATGAGTAGGTCTTTTTGCATCAGGTGGCCAAAGTATTGGAGCTTCAACTTCAGTAACAATTCTTCTGATGAATATTCAAGGTTGATTTACTTTAGGATTGACTGATTTGATCCTCTTGCAGTCCATTGGACTCTCAAGAGTCTTCTCCAATACCACAATTCGAAAGCATCAGTTCTTCAGTGCTCAGCCTTCTTTATGATACACTCTCACATCTGTACACATCTATGGGCTTCCCTCATAGCGCAGTTGGTAAATAATCCGCCTGCAATATAGGAGACCTGGGTTCAGTCCCTGGGTTGGGAAGGTCCCCTGGAGAAGGGAAAGGCTACCCGCTCCAGTGTTCTGGCCTGGAGAATTCCAGGGACTATACAGTTCATGGGGTCACAAAGAGTCGGACATGACTGAGCGACTTTCACTTTCACATCTGTACAGGACTACAGGAAAAATCTAGAGAAGAAAATGGCAACCCACTGCAGTACTCGTGCCTGGAGAATCCCATGGACAGAGGAGCCTGGCGGCTACAGTCCATGGGGTCTCAAGAGTCGGACACGACTTAGCGACTAAACTACCACCACCACCACAGGAAAAACCATAGCTTTGTCTATACAGGCCTCTGTTGGCAAAGTGACGTCTCTGCTTTTCAATGTGCTGTCTAGGTTTGTCATTGCTTTCCTTACACGGAGCAAGCATCTTTTCATGTAATGACTGCAGTTATGGTCTGCAGGGTTTTGGAGCCCAAGAAAATAAAAACTGTCACCGCTTCCACATTTTCCCCTTCTGTTTGCCATGAAGTGATGGGACTGGATGCATGATCTTAGTTTTTTTAATGTTGAGTTTCAAATCGGCCTTTTCACTTTCCTCTTTCAACCTTTTAAAGAGGCTCTTTAGTTTCTCTTCACTTTCTGCCATTAGAGTGGTATTGTCTGCATATGCGTGTTGATACCATACCCTTTATTTCCGTTCTCTCTAGTTTAATCCTCTACTCCTTACTCTTTCGTGTTTTACTCATGCCAGTGCAGACACATTTGTATAATTTTTTACATTTATGTTTGTGTGTGATTTGTTTATTTGTTTGGAGGAATAAGAGGCTTTTTGAACCATAAACTTAGTAAATATATTGAAAAATGCAGAATAAAATAGTTTTATTAAGTTTGATAGATTAATGTATTCCATTCTGAAAGAGATTATTTTGAACAGTGAACTACTTCAAGTTTAATTCCGGTGTCTTTCTCCTATGTACTCAAATTAATGGTTTGACTTAATTTCTTGTTACCTCATCACTCCCTTTCCCAGCTCCCCACCTCACACCACTAAAAGAGGACTTACATAATTAGCTCATTTTGTAATTCAGGGAATCCGTCTTTAAAGGAGATTGTCATTTATGACACAGTGTTTTTAAAATTTTGTTTTGTTTGAGATACACATTAGAACAAAATGATGTTTAAAATATTTTTTTCCTGTTTTCAACATTAAAAGTAAATCTGACAATTAAGTTTCTATGGGAAGTTGAGTGATTTGAAATTTAAGTTCTCTTTATACTTGATATGACGAAAATGTACAAAACCAGTGAAGTTACAGAGAATTTAGACTTAAAAGTTAAATGTACATTTTAAATGAAAACTGAATGGTTGCACTGGTTTCTTGTCATTCTGAGGTGGGAAGTATTGCCAGTTCTCCTAACTGTAGCCAGTCCCTACTTACAGACCACAGAGCAGAATTTTGCCACCGAAAGCTCCAGCTGGAGGCGACCAGGATAAGATACTTGAGGAAAGAAATTTATAGTAAATGTTGACAACACACATGATGCTTGATATAAGTTAAATTTGATTTCTGATTTTCTTCCTGTTCAGTCAGGATCTTTGGAACTTAAAACTCTCAGCAGTCGTTATCGTCTGGCTTCCTCAGACTTGAACCATGAGAATTACTGCCAGTGTGCTGCTCCCCAGGACGTGCACGCTTCCTCTGCCGTGTGAAGACTGGTGTCTCCATGGCATTACCAATGTGCCTGGAAGGTTTTCCTGAGACCTTAGAGAGCTGTGGGTGTGTTTGTCTTGTAATTGTCTGCTTTATTTATTTACTTTTTACTCTGCACTTCAGCATGCCGTTTTAAGCTCAATGTTCTTTGTTTTTTGTATAAACTTTCTTTTTCTTCATTTCCAGTTTTTCATTTGCCCTTTTCTGTGTTTGAGCTTTAATCAAGTGTTTTTCTCCTACCATACCTATAACCTTCTCCTCAAATATGCTTGTTAAAGCACAGGGAACTCTGCTCAATATTATGTAACAACCAAAATGGGAAAAGTCTTTGAAAAAGAATAGATAAATGCATATGTATAATTGAATCACTTTGCTGTACAATGGAAACTAATTTAAGACCTTTAATCAACTATATTCCAATATAAAGTAAAAAGTTTTACAAAAGCAAATGGTGAAGGCCTAGTTATATTGGCATTGTGAAGTCTTGTGTTTTTATGTTGTAAGGAGAGAATCAAAATGATCAACTCAAAAATATAACTGATGAAGTAGACCAAAAAAGTGTCAAGAGGTAGTTAGTGATTATCAATGGAAAGTGGTTGAAATATTTAACCCAGATAATACAATCTTAAAAATAATAAGGAAATAACACAACTTTTCTCTGTAAGTTTACTATTTGTACTTTTCTCAAAAAGGTAAAATTTGCTAATTTGATTTTGACAAATCTTTCTTCTTCCACCCTGTGGTGAAGATAACTAATAACTCCAAAATAAGAAAAAAGATGAGCATCTGGAGAGAAAATAGAAAGAAGCAAGGAACCCTAAATATCCCCAGCAGGTTGGATCATCAACCACCAGATGACCCAAGAGTTGGCTGAGTGCATTTCCAAATGAGATGCATTTTGTTGTTGTTGTTATTGCCTTTCTGGATATTGGAAACAGTTGATCTTATGTCCCTGACTTTTGATAACATTGGGAGATGGGTAAATATTTCCTGTAGATTTTTCCTATGTGCTTCCTTTATACACTGCCAGAGTAATCTGAAACTTTTTTTAAGAGAAACTATATTGACAGTTGAAAGGGATGATACTAGGGTTCACAGTAGGATAAAAAGATTAGTGGGTGATCAACAAATACACTTACTGGATGTTTTTGAAACCTGTCACTATTTGGATGTCTCAAGGAATACAGTTTTCTTAATCTCAAGAACTTGCCATCACTTGCTACATATCAGTGCTGCATGTTTATTCTTTCTTTCTTACCAATAATTGCTAGCCATATTGTTAGACATAGTAGGTAAATGTGAAGACATCGAGGGGCTAATTTTTAATTCCAACCTTGCTGCTAACTTTGTAGCCCATTGGATGAGTCAGTCAGTTATTCTCTCTGGAACTGACAGTCTCATTCAAGCTTGAGACCACTTGTTTTTACTTGTTATTATAACTTGTTATTGTTGAAAAACATATCAAAAAAGGGAATTGATTCCTTTTTTAATGAGTCAAATGGGCTCTGGTATATGTTTTCTGTCAGGCAGAAAACTTTAATGATGCTTGAATTTATTATGTTTCTTTTTCTTTTCTTTCTTTCTTTTAAAATTACTGCATCCTAGATCTGAGACTTTGCAAAGCCTAGAATATATCATAAGAACTTGTATTTTTGCTGGCACTGCCAGCTAAATGATTGGATAAAAGATTTGAAAGTTCTGTTTTGTTATGAAAATTACAGATTCACCTTCCCTGCTTGTTTTATTTATAAACCAGCCTACTTGTCTTATTTTAAATGGCCAGTACTCTTAAGATAAGTAGATAGACCGACATTACCAGTTTCCACATAGCTGGTGGGCTGGTTGCTGTGTTTCAGAGCTGGTTACTTACTTAATCTATTTGTTTAGCACCAGGAATGAAAGGCCCTCCTTTTATGACAGATGAGTGTAGTACCAGTGTTGCTACGTGAAGGGGGTGAGAGTAAGAGAAGAAAAGTTAAATTATCTAGAGAGGTGGTTCAACAGAAAACTGAAATTGCTTCACCTAGAACATAAGTGCAAACCATTTGGCAGCTCCTTAGGGCACTTGTACTCTGGAAAAAAGAACTTCTGTTGGGTTTAGGAGTTTCCTAGAATGGGCAGCTTGCACTCTCTGTTTTACATGCACACTTCTGAAATTGCTTTAATAGACAGTACATTATTATTTTATATAGAGATATACCATTGTCATGTATGCCAGTTGTCTAGCAAAGCCCAAGCATTTTTAAGCCCTGTGTCTGCAGAGTCTTCCTTTTTATAATTCTATATCCCATTGTGATGGTGATAATTAACTTGCCCTACATCCTATCCAGTGATTTTCTGGTCATTTTAAGCCAAAGCCATAAGATGCTGCACTGTGGAAGGAGCCAGGAGAATGGCTACTGATGTAGAACAACATTAAAGTAATTCAATATTCAAAATTTTAGACATTTTATATTTCCACAGTGTCTCCATTTAAAACAATAACTGTGGAGTAATATGGATTTAGGAAAGCAATGTATTTTAGACGTTAAGACTTTGGCATCAGACTGGCTCGGTGTGTCAGCAAATTTGGAAAACTCAGCAGTTGGCCACAGGACTGGGAAAGGTCAGATTTCATTGTAATCCCAAAGAAGGGCAATGCCAGAGAATGTTCACACTACCACATAACTGCGCTCATTTCACATGTTAGCAAGATTATGCTCAAAATCCTTCAAGCTAGGCTTCAGCATTACCTGAACTGAAAATGTCCACATGTACAAGCTGGGTTTTGAAGACACAGAGGAACCAGAAATCAAATTGCCAACATTAGTTGGGTCATGGAGAAAGCAAGGGAATTCCAGAAAAACATCTACTCTGCTTCATTGACTACACTAAAGCCTTTGACTGTGGGTCACAACAAATTGTAGAAAATTCTTAAAGAAATGGGAGTACTAGGCCACCTTACCTGAGAAACCTGTATGTCGGTCAAGAAGCAGCAGTTAGAACCGGACATGGAACAATTGACTGGTTCAAAATTGGGAAAGGAGTACAATAAGGCTGTATGTTGTCACCCTGCTTATTTAGCTCCTATGCAGAGTACGTCATGCAAAATTCCCAGCTGGATGAATCACAGGCTGGAATCAAAATTTCTTGGAGAAATATCAACAACCTCAGATATGCCGATGATGCCATTCAAATGGCAGAAAGTGAAGAGGAACTGGAGAGCCTCTTAATCAGGGTGAGACAGGAGAGGGAAAAAGCTGGCTTGAAACTCAACATTAAAAAAATAATAATAAGATCATGGCATTTGGTCCCATCACTTTCTGGCAGACAGAAGGGTAAATAGTGGAAGCAGTGATAGATTTTATTTTCTTGGGCCCTAAAATCACTGCAGACAGACCATGACTGCAGCTGTGAAATGAAAAGACACTTACTCCTTGGAAGGAAAGCAGTGAAAAACCTAGACAGCATATTAAAAAGCAGAGATGTCACTTTGCTGACAAAGGTCTGTGTAGTTTTTCCAGTGGTCATGTACCAATGTGATAGTTGGTCCATAAAGAAGACTGAGTGCCAAAGAATTGATGTTTTCGAGCTGTGGTGCTGGAGAATACTCTTAGAGAATCCCTTGGACTGTAAGGAAATCAAGCCAGTTAATCCTAAAGGAAATCAACCCTGAATTTTCATTCATTGGAAGGTTTGTTGCTGAAGCTGAAGCTTCAATACTTTAGCCACCTGATTCGAAGAACTGACTCACTAGAAAAGACGCTGATGTTGGGAAGTATTGAAGGCAAAAGGAGACGGGGACAGCAGGGTATAAGATGGTTAGATAGCATCACTAAGTCGATGGACATGAATTTCAGCAAACTCTGGGTGATAGTGAAGGACAGTGAAGTCTGGTGTGCTGCAGTCCATGAGGTAGCAAGGAGTTGGACACGACTTAGCTACTGAACAACAACATCAGATTGATGTTAGTTTAAATTCACATTTCTTTACCAATTGTTTTGCATTTGTTGCCCTTTTTACTTTCTGAGCTTTAGCAAATTCATCTGTAAAATGGAATCAATAATCCCTACAACACTGAGTTTCTGTGACACTCAAGTAATATGCCTAGGAAGTGCTTGATAGCATACTTGGCATGTTGTAAATCCTGAATACACGGTTATTAAGACTAATAGTATGAGATCAATCCAATATATTTTCTTTTTGTAGTATAGTTTCTGTATAAATTTCTGTAAAAAGTTGTCACTCTTATGGTTTCTGTCTGCGAATTTACTACAGTGATGCAAATGAAATAGTTTGAGTCAATAGAAATGCAATGAGTTCAGCCTGTAACAAAGCATTTAAGAAGTGTATTGGATTACATGTAGCTCTTCAGTCTCCAATATTGAATATTCTAATTTTTTTTTTGCTCTGAAGAATATTTTTCAATTTATGGTGCTTTCTGAAGGATAGTGATCTCTTGTTGAAAAATATATAGCAGTAGGTTTGGGAACATAGAATGGCAGTTCTGGAATTCTAAACATGTTGGCAGTATAACTAAACTTTGAAATAGAAAGGTCACCTTGAAATGAAATGGGCAGAAGTAAGATGGAAACATTTTTTTGAAGAAACTTGTATTTAAAAGGTTGTCTTTGTGTACTTTTATAGTAATATTCTTGATAAGTATAGAGACCTGCAGTTGTGCATTATCTTTTTTAAAGAGACGATAGTCTTCCAACAGTGTTAAGACTGCATCTTATCAAGAGCCATTTGGTGGTGGAATTTTTAGATTCTTGAGTTGGAGTTTCATGTGAGTAGATACATAAAAATATGGGAAACATTGGGAAAAAAATTTCTCCTTAAAAATTCTGATAGATTGGAAATTATAAATTTAAAAAGTAAAAATGTCTGTAATAAGGTATTTGTATACAAACTTTTATAGGCTGAGGCCACAATAAATAGATAGTACTAACCATATGGTTTATTTTAGTCAATTATTTCTGAGAATCTAAAAGAAATGTTTTCTGATCTGGACAGAAAAACTCATAAAATATAATTAAGAAATATAGTTCAATTTTGTGTTCATATTTGATGCTGTAATTACCCTGTAAGTAATGTTTAAGGGCTTCACTGCTGGCACGGTGGTAAAGAATCCCCCTGCCAATGCAGGAGACACTGCTTCACAGGTCTGGAAGGATCCCATGTGCTGCAGAGCAGCTAAGCCCACACACCACAATTACTGAGCCTGTCCTCTAGAGCCTGGGGCCTCAGCTCCTGAAGCCCACACACCTTAGAGCCTGTGCCTGGCAACAGCAGAAGCCACCGCAATGAGAAGCCTGTGCCCCGTAGCTAGAGAGTCGCCCCCGCAAGCCTCCCTCCTCCCCGCATGCAGAGGAAGGCCTGGGCAGCAGCACAGAGCCAGGGCAGCTGAAAACAAAATAAATAAATGAAATCTTTAAAAAGATTTAATTGATTAAACATAATGAGGAATACATTTGCCTGAATTCTACATAAGTTTGGGAAATGAGGCTGTTAAAGATCCTCCATTCGTTGAAGGATTCAGAATGCCTTTCTGTAGGCATTCTTCAGTTTGGGATGGGATGACTCTGACAAGACATTTGGGGAATAGTCTACTGGATTGTAGCATGAAACATGTAACCTTTGTAGGAAGGTTGCAAAGTAGACCGTTGGTAGAGAGACTCGCCTCAGAGAGTCTGTTCGAAGTTTAGGCAATTGATCATTATTGATGAAGGAGCCTAATATTACAATGCCGACCTTGGAAAGAATACAGAAGGTAGCACCATCAGGTTGTCACTGCCCGTAATGGTCAGAAGTCCAGGGAGGTGTTTAGGAGTGGGAATGCTGGGGATCAGGTCTAGAGAGGAAAGGGCCTTGTACCTTAGAGTAAGTTATCAAATATGCATTTGGAATGTAATTTTTATAAAGCATTGAGCTAAGAGTGATGAGGGTTATAAATATATTGTTCCTGTTCACTGAAGAAGTTACATAGTGGACTGAAGACATGTACACAGATGTTCTTGTCCTCTATGTTGGGAATGCTGATAGAAATTTCAAAGATAAATAGACAAGCTAAAGAAGAAAGAGGGAAGGTTGGCAACCCACATATAGTATAATTAGTTGTTAGGGAAAAAGAAGAAACAATAAAATTATTTTCTGTATATTTGAATGAATTAGCTACATGCAGATATGAGAAGAATCAAAAAGTATTATTACACAAACTTGTTCAATATAAGAGAAAAAGATTAGTCATAAAAAATAATTATATCTGTGAAAATTATCATTGCACAGCAAAACCGTCCGAAGGGTTGTTGCAAAAAATCAGTAAAGTAGGATTACCTGGTGTTTAAAATGTGAGAGTGAAAGTTTCATTTTTTCTAATCTTATATAACCATTGATAAAACTGCAAATGTTAAATATTTTTCTTCAGTAAGTGTTATAGGCTGCTATCTCCTATGTATCATAAAGTATACAACTATCGGTATTTTGAATGATTAACCCTCAATCTGTCCATGATTTGCCTTTTTATTTTGCATCTCATCTAAATTCATTCTCTCAAAGTATTGGTAATACAAACAAGCCACAATGTAAGCCTGTCTAATGAATTGTTTCCACAGTCTATTGCTGTGCATGCCATGGAGTTGGTAAAAGGAAATTAAGCCCTGTGGTGGGATTATAAATCATTTCACTCAGATGGATAAGAAAGCACATGTCTTTGAATGGATGGGGCATTTGGGATTCTTAAAAACAGGGGTAAACCTGTTCTGTAAATAATATCTCTCACCTGAATACCTTTGTTATACTGTTTCTATAAATTATTTAAAATCTTTTCTAAAAAGGACTCCTTAGTTTTGCTTATCTGCTTCAGGACTTGCTTTCATAGATATTATTTTAAAATACAACTTGAATATGTTCATTTCATCAATCAAGATAATTTATCTATTGAATCCCATATTTGGTTTTCTTTCCTTTCTAACAGAGAGGCAGTTAATACTTGATAATGAATCCTTTTACAAATTCTCATATTTTAAAAATGAAAATTTTGAGCTTTAGAATTTCTTTGAAATACATTTAAAGTACACCACATTTCATAATGTATCTTAACCAAAATTTGAAATACAAAATTTATTAGGTGAAATTTGAAGAATTAACACCACAATGTACTTTTATATGCATTTTATCTCACGTGTGAGTGTGCATGCAAGTATGACTACATAACCTCTCTTTGACCACAGAGTTTGTGGTGTGTAGTCATGACATTCTCCCTCTTCAGTAGGCCCAGTTTCCCCTGGCTCTTCGATAGATCTCATGTAAGTCCGTGACTTTTCAGGTCACTCTTAGGTAGTGATAGAACACGTATACGTATGGTCTTAAATCACAAATAGTCTCAATTCAGTACTTACTAGTCTAGCAGTTCTGTGTAGTAATCAAACCTGCAAACCTGATTGAAAGTTGAAGCTTCTTTTCTCTTCCGAACTGGATGTATTGTCGGTCAGTTGCCTGTGTGTGGGGAGGAAGGTCAGGGCCAGCTGTGAAGAGTGGTAAAGAAAAGAGATAAGTGAAGTTGCTCAGTCGTGTCGACTCTTTGCGACTGCATGAACTGTAGCCTACCAGGTTCCTCCGTCCATGGGATTCCCCAGGCAAGAATACTGGAGTGGGTTATCATTTCCTTCTCCAGGAAATCTTCCCGACCCAAGGGTTGAACCCGGGTCTCCCGTGTTGTAGGCAGACGCTTTACTGTCTGAGCCACCGGGGAAGTCCAAAGAAGAGGTAAGAGAACAATAAAGTTTTTACCTGACTAGTATTGTTTTAAATTGAAGTCATGTTTAAAGTTGATTCTTTCTTGTGGGCTGTTTTCTTTCTCATCTTCTGTTCCCTTCACCAAAGGGAAATACATATATCCCAATTCTGACTGGTAGGGCCATATGCATCTGGTGGTGATGCCTACAGTTTTTCCCGAGGCCTCACATTCGCTCTAGGTGGCGGTCTTGAATCAGACTTCACATGACTCCACGCCAGCACTCGCTCAGATGCGGTCCACATGTGGTTCATGGGAAACACATTCTTCAATCAAAAAATTTCGAGGAGAACAGGCTGATTCATTTGCACAATTCTTGCCATCAGAGCAAATGAATAATCCCTCTCTCACTTTTTGCATTCTCCAGGTGAAGTCAGACACCGTGAATACCCTGTCACTCTGCAACTTTGGGGGCCATATATGAAATGGAGAGGCAAGGCGCAGACACCCACACACCCCTCCCTTTTATTCGGGGTTGGAGCTTCACTGCCTGTAGAAGCTCTCCCCAGAATCTACTCCTGGGTCTTTATTATGTTAATCTCCAAATACTGACTCTTAAAATAGTATAGATGAAGGGTTTAATAGTCTTAAAGTTTTCAGATACTTCCTTTGAAAATTGTAATCTTATCTGACAGCTGACTTTAGAATATTTTGTACCTCAATCGCAATTTACATTTTTACATATTATTAAAAATATATAAAATCAATGTTTAAGTGATTTTGAATTTTTTCCGTTAAAACTGCCATAGTTCTAATTTCACATAATTATGCATATTATATTTCAGAGATTCAAGATTTGCTGAAAAACTTGGAATGGAACTGATTTTTCTAATATCTGTAATGTATTTGTATATATATGTACATATCTATATAATCATAGATGCTTTGAAATATTTTTTCTTTTTCAGAGTGTTTTCAAAGATTGGTTAATAAGTTATTTCTGGCATACTTACTTACACTCTCTCATGACATAAATTAACATTTTATGTGTATTTCAGATCTTCTGTACTTTTATTTTAAAAATACTTTAAATATCACCTAGTAGTAGTAGAAAGAAAGCTGAGTGTCAAAGAATTGATGGTTTTGAACTGTGGTGTTCGAGAAGACTCTTGAGAGTCCCTTGGACTGTGAGGAGATCCAACCAGTCCATCCTAAAGGAGATCAGTCCTGGGTGTTCACTGGAAGGACTGAGGCTGAAGCTGAAACTCCAGTACTTTGGCCACCTGATGGGAAGAACTGACTCATTGGAAAAGACCCTGATACTGATACTGGGAAAGACTGAAGGCAGGAGGAGAAGGGGACGACAGAGGATGAGATGGTTGGATGGCATCACTGACTTGATGGACATGACTTTGAGCAAGCTCCTGAAGCTGGCGATGGACAGGGGTGCCTGGCGTGCCGCAGTCCATGAGGTTGCAAAGAGTGGGACATGACTGAGTGACTGAACTGAGTAGTAGATTATAAAAAGTAGAATAAATCAAGGCTTTCTGTTGTTTCTGGAGGAACATGTAGGTGGCAAGGAAGACAATGTTATTTTTCAGCAGTTTGATTGTGATGTTAGGGAATTTAAGAGTAAATAATTAGTGGTGAAGGACATAAGTATAATATCAAGAATAAATTAGGATTGGAGATAAAGATTAGGGAGTCATATCAAAGAAGTTAGGAGAATGGATGATCTCAAAGGGCAGTCTGTGGAGGAGAAGCCCACCCGCTTGGCATACTAGGAGGTTATCTTTACAGAGGAAGAACATTAAGAGACTAAAGCAGGAAAGAAATCCAAAGGGTTAAGAAAAGAGTCGAGATGGCAGGGTGCTATGGAAGCTACACAAATAAAGTTTCAAGAAAAAAAAGAGATGGTGCAGCAGAAGAGTGATGGAGCATGAGTCTTTGGATGTGGCAACAAAGGAATTGGGGGAGAAACTAGACTGCAGGAAGTGGAAGTAGAAGGCTCTGTACGTTTATTTGAAAAAATAGGCAAGACAAGGAATGTAAGAAATAAAATTAAACCTAGAAGAGGAATGGGGGCAAAAGAGTTGCTTTTAAAATCAAAGACTTGTGAACACTTGAAAGAGTTAGTGGCATGTGAGAAATTACAGTAAAAGTAAAATTAAACCACAAACCTATCGAGAAGGAGAAGTTAAGAGTAGTAGCTAAGTGTCCCCAAAGCGGGGGCACAGGACTTAGTGCTCAGCTGAAGAATCAGCTGTGGCGGGGAGGTGAGCCCCCTCTGGAGGTGGGCGTCTGGGGAGGCAGAGTGTGATAAAACATCAGCAGTCAAGGGCTCACATCTTTGAGAGCTACTGAATGAGACTTTTGGGGAGATGGATGTGAGAGAGAGCCAGCACTTGTGTTATTGGATAACTCTCTGGGGTCTGAGAGTACCATTTTGGTGCCTTATCATAGAATGGCATTTGGACCCTCTCTTTGAAATTCTGAGCTTATCAGGTGGTGCTAGAGGCACAGAACCCACCTGCCAATTCAGGAGACCTAAGAGATATGGGTTTGAACCCTGGATTAAGAAGATCCTCTGGAGCAGGAAATGGCAACCCACTCCAGAATTCTTGCCTGGAAAATCCCATGGCTAGAGGAGCCTGGCCAGCTACAGTCTGTAGGGTCACAAAGAGTCGGGCATAACTGAAGCGGCTTAGCATGTGTGCACACCAGACTATCTGCCAGGTGAATTTTTATTTCTGTTTCATTTTTATTTTGATTTAGAAATATTAGATCCAGAAATTAAGACAGAATAGTCTTTGAAATAGTCATATTTTGGGGGAGAGTTAGTCTTTTTGTGTCAGAAGACTATAGTAAAATATAGTTATTTTACAAAATTAAAATACATATTTAAGGGTGGAACTCATGCAGTTTTAAATGATGAAAGCTAATCTTTTTCTTTCAAATTATTTCTGCTAGAGTTTAACAGATGCCTTAGAAATTTTATTTTAGGCAGTTGAGATATTAAAGCCAATGTTTTCTTATGATCTGTTTCAGAAATAGGTGTCTTTTATGTCCTAAATATTTGCAAATTTGACTTACTTCTTTTAAGTAGAAGGAAAAGCTGTAGGAAACAACCCTCAAAATATTCAGTTTTCAGAAATGTCAAATTAAATCATTGTACATGCATTTATTGGATTATAATATAGTATAAACTGATATAAACAAATCTTGCAAAATCTGCTTCCCTGCTTATCTGTTCCTGTGTTACAGATTATCCCAAACCTTTAACAACAATAGTAATTTATTTAACATATGATTGTGTAATTTGGGCAGAGCTTGTTGAAGAAGCTTCTTCTCTGTTCTAAGTGGCATCACCAGGGTGGCTCAGCTGTTGGCTAGAGCTTTTCTTCTAAGATTGCCATCCTACGTGGCTGTTAAATTGATGCTGGGTGTCAACTAGGCTGCTCATCTTTGGCTCGGGGAGTCCTTGGTTCCCTTCCGTGTGGCCTCTCTGTGGGCAGCTTGGCCTCACACTCATGGCACGGCGGGGGAGCTCCAGGAGCAAGCATTCCACAGGAACCACACAAAAGCTCTGTCACCTTTTTAGCCATAGAAGCTGCATCATCACTTCAGGCCAGCCAAGACTCAAAGGAAGGGAACATATAGATCCTGCTTTTCCATGAGTCAGAGTCACATTGTAAGAGGGGTTTGTGGGATGGGAGATTTTACCTCAGCCACGTTTGAGGAATACGGTCTGTGACATTAAGTGAATACAGGATATAAGATTTGGGCACAATAGTGATTATAACCTACATAATCTGTATCCCCTAAAAGAGGGATAAAACCTGTATAAGAACGAAAGAAAGAGTTAGTCACTCAGTCGTTCCCGACTCTTTGTGACCTCATGGACTGCAGCCAGGCTCCTCCGTCCATGGGCTTTTCCAGGCATGGAGTGGGGTGCCATTTCCTTCTCCACTGGTCTTCCCGACCCAGGGATCGAACCCAGGTCTCCTGCACTGCAGGCAAATTCTTTATCAACTGAGCTGTGAGGGAAGCCCTAAAACCTATATATTCCTATAGAAATAATATTTGAGAGGGGAATCCACAAAATTTTTTTTATCGTGGTCAGATGCTAAGATTTTGAAAATACCATATATGCACCATCCACATTTATTAATAGCAAAAAGAGAAAGAAAAAGGAAACAATCATAAAGTTTTTGAGATACCTCCCCTCATTTTCTCAACTTTCCCTAATGTTGGCCATTTCAGTTTTATATTTTGAAAAAGATAGCCACAACTGAAAGTAAAATTAATCCCTAAGTTTACACTGGCCTCAGGTGCTGAAGGCAAACAAAGTGCATGTTTCTGTCATGTTGGTTTTGCTCACTGTTTCACTTGATCAGAGCGTTAAAATCTGTTTGTTATTGGATGTTTTCTTTCCAAATTATTCTTGCTTTTATTCATCCTTTCTTGTTCATGAAGTTCATGTTAATTAATAATGATTTTAAAAATCTGCTATATTGTTTATTAAAGTTGAATTCCCATTTTATAATATAGGTATTACAGTATATAATAGGAATATTAATTGATTAATTTTCTTTGGGGAAGTCTTACAGTCTTTCCCACTTCTTTTATGTCTTCTTCATCTTTATTATTGATAACTTAGGATAAGGCAGTTGTCAATTTGCAGCTTGCTCTTTTTTCTTCTAAATTTTCTATTTGGCATGGTCCCTTTAAAGGAGAAAAACTGCAGTAGACATTGCCTTTCAGAACTAAAATTTTCCTGTTTTTATCTTCTCTATCTGCTTTTAGCTCTTTCTTGTGCCCTTGCTCAGTCGGTCAGTTGTGCCAGACTCTTTGTGACCCCATGGGCTGTCTCCCACCAGGCTCCTCTGTCCATGGGGATTCTCCAGGCAAGAATACTGGAGTGGGTTGCCATGCCTTCTTCCAGGGGAACTTCCTAAACCAGGGGTTGAACCCAGGTCTCCCACATTGCAGGCAGATTCTAACAGTTGAGCCTACCAGGGAAGCCTTCTTGTCCTCTAGAGAGTCTAAATTATAGGTCAGGAGAATTGAGATGCTTTGAGAAACCAATTTTATGTTCAGGAAATTTTCACTGATGCATACATGACAGGATTTTTTTGAGAAAAAAATTAACTACTGAGGTCTTTGGAAGTTCTGGAACACTGAAAATTATTTAACATTCAGACACATTGATTAGGAGACTAGTAAAAAGCATTAACATTGATGTTACTACCTGGTTTGTTAATATAAATATGTTTTCTGGCTTCATAAATATGTAAAAAGCATCAATCATCTGATTCTTCTTGTAATCTCCTCCTCCTTGGAATCTCCGATTCCCTCCCACCTCATATGCATAATTAATGGTCTGCCATTACCCTTTCTTTGGCTTATATGACATGGTAAGTATTGCTTTCTATCTGTGCTTTTAAAATATATTGAATATATGTTATGAGAATTTTAACTCCTCATAGTTTCTATTTGGACTGGAATTTGGCCCCAAAGTTTTCTATTTGGGCTAGAATCAATTTGTATTTACCTTCTGGGTTTTTTTTAGAAGTTTCTTTTTAAACAATTTATTTTACTCTTTGAAGAATTAACATGAATAGTTATTTCCTAGAGTATATTTCTCTTTTAGGGCTTTATATATATTTGCTTATTTATTATTATTAAATGACATCTTGACAATTTGTTAAAGGGAAATATGAGCTTGCTCAATGGGTTATATGTTCCCAAAGTGAATATACAGTTGAAAAGAGAACTGAAAATTTATGCGGTTTAACTGCAGAAGTTTTAAATGATGATGTGATTTGCATTCAGATTGGTGTATGATTTTTTTGGGGGGAATAGAAAATTTCCTTTATGATTGCTTATCAGTGCTTGGAGGTTCCATGGATCATGAATACAGAAACATGGCAGAAATGGGAGCACCCAGTGTTGTGGATAAGCAGACATTTATCAAGCTACATATATGTAGATAAATAAACTTGTAGCTCTGACCATTGCTTTGAAGTAAAGTTGTATGATGACATGAATGCTTATGAAGGGGAGTTACCTATTTAGAAAGGTCAGGGAAGGCTTTCCTAAACAAGTGATTCTTGAATTCTAACCTGTGGAATGATGTACTGGAGTTGATTGGAGAGTGGGGATACCATTTAAGGGAGAAGGCCCTGAGGCAAAAGGAAAAAATGGGTGAAAACGAGTCTTTGCATTTAGTTTTAAATTTTACCCATACTTTGCTAATGCCATTATCTAATAATGTTCTTTTATATAAACTTGACAGAGGCAACCCAAATTGATTCCTTCACAAAATGTATTTCCATTTACATTAGGGACCTACAGTAGATGTCGTAAACCTTACTATTCATTTGAACATTGAGACTGCTTAAAGTTATATCTTAGTAACCATTGTCATTTGTGTTAAAATCAAAAGATATACAGTGTAAGTGGTAAAAGACAGATTAAAGGTCATTAAATTCTATCCTGAATGTTGAGGAGATGAAAATTTGGATGTTCTCTATTTTGAGCTTTTACTTGACTTCTTCAAAGTGACATGCAATTTCATTTATCAGTTGTCTCATTTCAAAATTTTGGATTAGCCTTCTTATCTGGTAACAATTATTTTTTCTGTTTCTATATTAAGTACTTTGAAAAATAACAGACTTCGTTTCTGGACATCAGGCATTTCCAAAAAGGCCCAGAAATACATGAATTTAGAATTTAGACTTTGGAAATATCTTGTCGCTTTTTACATGTAGTGTTTGAAAAATACATATAACCTTGAATTTAAATCATGTTGGATCAGAATGATCTTCCCATGTGAAATCTTGGTATGCCAGCAGAAGGATGCACGTCTACTCTAGAGACAGTGCTGCTGCTGCTAAGTCACGTCAGTCGTGTCCGACTCTGTGCAACCCCATGGACGGCAGCCCACCAGGCTCCCGTCCCTGGGGTTCTCCAGGCGAGAATACTGGAGTGAGCTGCCATTTCCTTCGCCCTAGAGACAGTGAGTGTAGCTCTAAAGGAGACTTTGGCCACGTATATACATAACATAAAGCATTTAAATAATTTTATTTACTTTTAACTGTAAAAGTGTTCTCTTGGATGGCAGATAACATTCAGATGTTAACCATTCAATTATTTGCTTCTAAAAATGGTCTATTTTTTTGTGAAAAAATAGAAAATGGAACTCTTTGTTTATACCCTCATGTACTATTGATTTGAGCTTTATGTAATGCTTAAGTGGAGAAAACTAAATTATATACCTTTCCTATTGCAAGCATGTAAAGCAATGTAAAAAAGTTCATCCAATTCAAGGGACATAAGCTCATAGGTTTTCTTTCTTTTTTTTTTTTCAAACCAACTAAAAGCACTTTATTATTTTTTTTTTTTTTTGCCTTTTCTCCACACCGTCTATCTGGGATTTATTTATTTATTTTTTTTTCTTTTTTTTTTTTCCAGTGGGTTTTGTCATACATTGTATAGGTTTTCATTACAATCACATCCTTAATCTTCCTAGCATTTCTTTCAAAAGAAGGATTTTTGTCTATTATTTTATAATTGTTTTATTAAAATTTCAAATCAAACAGTAAAAACCAAGTAAAAACAACTCATTTCCTCTCTCTATCATGAATTACAGTTTTTTTTTTTTTTTTAGCAAGAAATCTCTTCTTAAGTTGAAGGAACTATGCATGACCCTAAATATAAAGTTCATTGGCCTTCATATGCATTGATGGTGTGTTTTGGCTTGTCGGGGGGCCATCTTTGGAGACATGGTGAGGACTCCTCTCCAGCTTAAGAGTCTGCAGAGAAAGTTTTTCAATTCACTGTATTAACTGAATTTTGCATACAGACCATAATCTGTGTGCTGCATCTATTGTGATAAAACTTGTCAGCTTTTACATTGTTTTGCAAAGGGAAGAATACTAATCTTGGGTGACATTGATATACATTCAGTTTGAAACAAAGTGAAGTTAACCAGAAACTTAATAATTCCCTTGCTTTCTGTCTTTTTAACTAACCATTTAGCTGTTTCTCTTCAGTCTTTTACTTTTTCATCTATAAATTCACTATAAAGACTGTCAGCTGGTTAATTTGATTGAAAACATGTGTCTAAACTATGTTAGGAAAGCTTTTCTTTTTTTTTTTGCCTAGACCCTAGTGTTATTATTCTTCCTTGTTGATGAATGCAGATGAAGATTCATGATACGTACTCTGGTATTGCCTGTTTTAAAGAAAACACAGTTCAGTTATTTGCTTTGGTCAAGAGTTCTCCTGGGGATTTCTGACATTGGAAAAATTCTAGGTATAATAGGCAAACTGCTGACTCAAAAGCAGTTAAAAACTTAACTCTTTAGTGGGTAGATTGTCCCAATTCACTTCTTTCATGGGAAACCAAGACTGTTTTAAACAACATGCTCTAGAACATATCCCATTTCATTAGTCTTTATGTGAGGAAAATTAACAAGCATATGTAAGCTCAAGAAAGCTCTGTGCACATTCCATATAGAACGACATCAAGTCTATGATGAACACTTCCGTGACAGAATATGCTAGACAGAGCCAGGGCAAAAAATTGACACCTTTCTAGACTTTGCACTTTTCACACATCCCTGTGGAGGGGCCAGATTAGGCCGTAAGGAGGTAGCTTGTACTTACTGGAACATCTAAACATAGTCATGTTGACATTTGCTGAG
Organism: Cervus canadensis; assembly: GCF_019320065.1. Taxonomy (NCBI): domain Eukaryota; kingdom Metazoa; phylum Chordata; class Mammalia; order Artiodactyla; family Cervidae; genus Cervus; species Cervus canadensis. The sequence continues at coordinate 12,917,515 of NC_057395.1, read as the reverse complement.
CATCACCATACTCTAGGCTCTTTTCTAATTGCTTTATATTGTAGGTACCAATTCATTTATGTTTCAGAATACTCTGAGATACTGATATTGTTGTTGTTTAATCTCTCAGTTGTATTCAACTGTTTTGCTACTCCTGTGGACTGTAGCCCGCCAGGCTCCTCTGTTCGTGGTATTTCCCAGGCAAGAACACTGGAATGGGTTGCCATTTCTTTCTCCAGGGTATCTTCTCAACCCAGGGATTGAATCCATCTCCTGGTCGGCAGGCAGATTCTTTGCCCCTGAGCCACCAAAGAAGCCCACATAATATTATTATCCCCTTTCTGTAGCTGGGGAAACTGAGGCAGGGAGAGGTTAAGAAACCGTCTCAAGGTCACATAGTTAGCAGAGTGCGAGTCAGGATTTGAACACAAGATGTCTGCCCAAGGGCACCTCAGTCCCTGAGAGTGAGTCGGAGCCTGACCTCATGTTAAGTCGTGTGTGGAGAGAAGCAACATTCTAAGTCCGTGAGCGTGTGCTGGGGGTGATACTTAGGAAACCATGTCCAGTAGTGTGGAAGAGGACGTGTCATGCGTAAGACTGAGGTGTCATTGTGTAGATGGCCCATCCGAGGGAGGAAGTGCAGCATCACAGTGTTCACGCGGGCGATGGTCTGGCATCTGGCACAGAGATCTCCCATTAGCCAGTGAATGACAGCACACCTAGGAACAGGCCTGTCCTTTTCCCTGGCCTCCTCCTAAAGCAGCTTCTGAGTATGCTCCCAGGGCACTGCGGAGGAGTCCTTTTCTCCAAAGAGTTGCAAGTGATGGCAGTTAATGGCTGGAACTGCTAGGTCCTCACTTTTTTAAGAGAGAAATTACTCCTCGTTACTCTTATAACCTGAATACATGGAACCTTAAGCATGCCCTGATATTACTTGGCTTATTGTGAGTCCTCAGTAAATATGAAATAACCCTGACCTTTTAGAAAAAGATTAATGTGGCTATCAACCATAGGTGCTAGTATAATATTCTTGTAGTTCCAGATAAAGCACCAAAGACACAAGACACAGCTGTTGTTCAGCAGACTTTTTTTTTTTTTAATTGAGCCTGACTGCTATTGTTTTTCATTCATAGAAAAGGTTAAGCTTCATGCATCCTTCATGGGTAAGCTGCGTCTACTTTGTGGATGAAGAAAACTAGACTGAAAGCTTGGGGACTATGGAAACTAATTTCAAATACCCTTGCTAGGCACCTTCTATGTATTATGTCACATCACATCCATTCTGGAAATGAAAAAATACTCATCTCTATTTTTCAGTGTAGGAAATGAAGCCCAGGGAGGTTGACCAGTTTGTATAAAGTTGCATAGTTACCAGCACTGAATCTAGGACCAGAATCCAGGTACAAGGAGCTCCCAGCTTTGTTTTTGTTGTCTCATCCTCAGATATTGTGAAACAGACCATTTTAACACCTCAAAGAGTAAAACTAAAGTACCTTCCAGCTTCCTTTTGAATAATAAAGGGATATTATAAGCTTATGAGAAAACTGGTCTGTAGCACTTATTGGTACAACTTGTACCAACACTACAGGAGAGAGTGGGATCCTTTTCTTGTTCCCATGGCTATCGCCCCTACCCCAGCACTCCGACACCCTTCCTCCTGAGAGCTGAAAGTTCACAGATGCCATTCCATTCCTCTCATTCCTCCCAAGCTGCTCCGGCTTAGACCCCTGCAGACTGTCCAGCCCTCCTCCCACCCCAAAGGCCGTGCTATCGCGTTCTGAACGTCTCACAGAGGGGACATCGTGCTGCTGTCAGGATTGCCGTATTTTCTCTCAGGCCAACCTCTCGTGTAAAGATGGGGACAGCCCTGGTAGTCTACTTGGTAAAGGTCAGATTCCTCCTTTGGTATAGATTCTAGCTTATAGTTCTTCTTAATCATCACCTACTATTAAGCTAAATGAAATCAAGTTTTTACATAAAGTTTTCTGGCGAGGAAGTTTTTGCTTCTACCCGTGGCTTATCTGTTTAGAGTTCACTGATGTTTCCTCTTAAGAGTCTCAGTGCAGCTATACACCTCATGGTGCTTCAACACACAGGCAGGCACGCCTGTGCTCTGAGGAGGCTCAGGGTGCTATCAGGGTTTTATCATCGTAACCTCAGTCTCTTTCTATATTGCTGTCGGTGCTGTGGACATTAGGGCAGGATGAGGTATTATATAATGACTCTACCCGGAACACACATGCTTGGACCTCTCCCTGGGAAGAACTCTTCTCTATTTAATGCCTGAGAAAAACCCAGTCAACTCTGATTCTGGTTTAAGCATCTCCATTCTATAAAGTGTTTCCTCATTCCTAATTTCAATGAGTCTGTTTATCTCTCTGATCTCTTAGGTCTCTACAGCCCTCACCTGTTCTGCCTCTTCATTCTACTTCTGCTGTCTCTCCTAGGTGGTCTCAACCTTCCCGATTAGTAGATAGTAAGGGGTAAGGGGGCAGGTACAACAAGATGTGGTCATACACGCATTTCCTCTGTTTACTGTGGTTCTGACCACACAGCAGGTTTACCAGAATCAGAAACTTTCTAGCACACCGACCCAGTTTAACCCTATGATACATAATTTCTTCTCTTTATTCTGTTAAACAAACCTCTGCACACTCTTACGCAACCTCCCCCTCAGTTGAACTTGTAATTATACCTTTAGTTACAAAGAACGTCACACATGTTGTTTCACATTTTAATATAATTAACAAAAATGGAGGGCCTCATTTCCAGGGCATCAAGGAGTGAAATTTTGTGCTTATCAAAATCTTTACTTGGTCAAATCCCCAAAGGCCTTCCTGGCTCCTCTCTTGCCTGTGATTAAAAGAATGCAAAATATTCTCTTATTCCCTGACTGTTCTATCTAACCATAAGGTTTCCTAGATCTGTGCACTCATCCCTAAAATAAGTAACTTTGTCCTCTAGGTTATTTACCTAACCTTGATACATTCTCCCTTCTCTAATAACTTTCTAAAAGCAATAGCTTTCTGCCTGACCAACTCGCATATTCTGGCATTTTCCTTTTTATGGTACACTTTTGTACCCACCATGGTGCATTGCAAAAAATAGTCAATCAGTACCTGTCTGAATAATCTAAATATTCAGAATTTGGGACATTTATTGTGATACCTTATGGACGCTTATCTCCCTTTCTGTGAAAATAGAAATGTTGAATGATTTCTCCAGACTAGATAATAGGAGTATTTGTTTTATTCTAGAAGACATGCCTCTTGTTTTTCTTCGTAACTGAGTAGGAAAATCTAACTTCTTCTGTGAGTTTCTTTACTTTCACATTGTTACCACACTCAGCAACACTTCTGATGTCATGTGGGATTTTATTCCACACCAAGCAATTCTGTGACACCATCTGGATGTCCTACAATTCATATAATTCGGATGCTAACTGAAGTTATCACCGGCCCCATAGAGTAAGGGCTCTGTCCCATGAGACTAACTCTGACTTCAGATGCCAATCCCACAGTAAATCCCCAGGTACCCCCCAACTTCTATCTGCCTTGGCTATCAGTTTGAGGTTCCCATGATGTCCCCCACCTGGATTCACTGATGTGTTAGAACAGTTCACATGTTTCAGAGAAATACTTACCAGTTTATTATGTAATAAAAGCTATGAGAAAGAATGCAAATAAACAATAGCCAGGTGAAGAGATACATAGAGTGAGGTCCAGAGTTCCAGACAGGCACTTCTGTCCTTGTGGAGGTGGAGCGCATCACCCTCCTGCCATGTAAACGTGTTTGCAAACCTAAAAGCTCTCTGAACCCCACATTTTGGGGATTTTTATGGCAATTTCATCACAGAGGTCTGATGAATCAATAGCTCCATTTCCAGCCCCTTCCTGCTCCCTTCTGGAGAATGAGGAATGGGGCTGAACATGCCAAGCTTCCAATCATGGCTTGGTCTTTCTGGTGACCAGGTGCCATCCAAGAGCTCTCCAAGAGTCATCTCCTTAGAAGAGAAGACCCTGCTATCACCTGGGAAGTTCCAAGGGGTTTAGGAGTCTGTGTCAGGAACTGGAGTCAAAGACCAAATATTAGAACCGAGGCGCTCCTGGTGCTCTTGTAACGGGGAAATCACACGGGTTTTAGGAGTTCTGCCTCCAGAACTGGAGTCAAAGCTAAATGTTAGAACAAAAGAGTAGCTAACATCCCTATTTACAAATAATTTAGGAGCTCTGTGTCAGGAACCAGGGTCAGAGACCTGTGTGTGTGTATGTGCATGTGTATATGTGTGTGTGTGTGTGTGTGTGTGTGTGTATATATATATATACATATTTTTTTTTTAGTATTTCACAAGTGTATTTATAATAAGAAAACAAGAATCAGTTATTCAAAAGACACTGTCTATCCCAGTAAAAGAAATTTTTGATGACATCTAAAGATCTGGGGCTGGAAATCTCCTGTATCATGTACTTCAGCAGTTTTCATAAACCAGCTACCTCATCGCTGGAGACTATATATTTTCTGTTATTTTGTAAGAACTTAGTTAAATACGTGTTTCCTGATCCACCAAATTCAGAATGCTATTCCTCAATCCTTCAGCACCTCTACCTCTCTGTTCCTTCAACTTCCCCCTATTTTTCCTTTTTAAACTATACTTCAGGTATACAATAGGTTCAGGTCTACAGCAAAGTGATTCAGATAATGCGTATACACACACACACACACACACATACACATACATATACATATGTACACACACATACATATACATATGTACACACACACACACACACCCCTGCACTATAGAGTTTGTCTTTGTTGTTTATTTTATATACAGTGATGTGTATCTGTTATTCCCAAACTCCTAATTTATCTCTCCCTTCCCCTCCTGTCCCCTTTGGTAACCAGAAGTTTGTTATTTATGTATGAGTCTAGTTTTAGAAATGAGTTCATTTGTATCTTTTTTTTTTTTAGATTTCACATGTAAGTGATTTCATACGATGTTTGTCTTTCTCTGTCTGACTTACTTTGTGGTAGTTTAGTAGTAGTTTCTCAGAGAAGGCAATGGCACCCCACTCCACTACTCTTGCCTGGAAAATCCCATGGATGGAGGAGCCTGTTAGGCTGCAGTCCATGGGGTTGCGAAGAGTCAGACACGACTGAGTGACTTCACTTTCAATTTTCACTTTCATGCATTGGAGAAGGAAATGGCAACCCACTCCAGTGTTCTTGCCTGGAGAATCCCAGGGCTGGCGGAGCCTGGTGGACTGCCGGGGTCCACAGAGTCGGACACGACTGAAGTGATTTAGCAGCTGCAGCAGTAGTACCTTGTAGTAGTTTAGTCCTAAGTAAAGTGATGCTCAAAATTCTCCAAGCCAGGCTTCAGCAATATGTGACCCTTGAACTTCCAGATGTTCAAGCTGCTTTTAGAAAAGGCAGAGGAACCAGAGATCAAGTTGCCAACATCTGCTGGATCATCAAAAAAGCAAGAGAGTTCCAGAAAAACATCTATTTCTGCTTTATTGACTATGCCAAAGCCTTTGACTGTGTGGATCACAATAAACTGTGGAAAATTCTGAAAGAGATGGGAATACCAGACCACCTGACCTGCCTCTTGAGAAGCCTGTATGCAGGTCAGGAAGCAACAGTTAGAACTGGACATGGAACAACAGACTGGTTCCAAATAGGGAAAGGTGTGCCTCAAGGCTGTATATTGTCACCCTGCTTATTTAACTTATATGCGGAGTACATCATGAGAAACACTGGGCTGGAAGAAGCACAAGCTGGAATCAAAATTGCTGGGAGAAATATCAGTAACCTCAGATATGCAGATGACACCACCCTTATGGTAGAAAGTGAAGAGGAACTAAAAAGCCTCTTGATGAAAGTGAAAGAGGAGAGTAAAAAAGTTGGCTTAAAGCTCAACATTCAGAAAACTAAGATCATGGCATCCAGTCATATCACTTCATGGCAAACAGATGGGGAAACTGGAAACAGTGTCTGACTTTATTTTTTTGAGCTCCAAAATCACTGCAAATGGTGATTGCCACCATGAAATTAAAAGATTCTTACTCCTTGGAAGGAAAGTTGTGACCAACTTAGACAGCATATTAAAAAGCAGAGACATTACTTTGTCAACAAAGGTCCATCTAGTCAAGGCTGTGGTTTTTCCAGTGGTCATGTATGGATGTGAGAGTTGGACTACAAAGAAAGCTGAGCACTGAAGAATTGATGCTTTTGAACTGTGATGTTGGAGAAGACCCTTGAGAGTCCCTTGGACTGCAAGAAGATCCAACCAGTCCATCCTAAAGGAGATCAGTCGTGGATGTTCATTGGAAGGACTGATGCTGAAGCTGAAACTCCAGTACTCTGGCCACCTGATGCAAAGGACTGACTCACTGGAAAAGACTCTAATGCTGGGAAAGATTGAAGGCAGTGGGAGAAGGGGACGACAGAGGATGATTGTTGAATGGCATCACTGACTCGATGGACATGAGTTTGAGCAAGCTCCGGGAGTTGGTGATGGACAGGGAGGCCTGTTGTGCTGCAGTCTGTGGGGTCACAAAGAGTCGAACACGACTGAGTGACTGAACTGAACTGAGTGCTAAGTCATGTCTGACTCTTGTGACCCCATGGGCTGAAAGCCTACCAGGGAATCTCTGTCCATGGGATTTTCTAGGCAAGAATACTGGAGTTGGTTGTCATTTTCCTTCTCCAGGGTGTCTTCCTGACCCAGGGATTGAACCTGTGTCTCCTGCACTGCAAGGAGATTCTTTACTGCTGAGCCATCAGGGAAGCCGCTGACTTACTTTACTTAGTATAATAATCTCTAGGTCCATCTGTGTTGAAAATGGCATTATTCATTTTTAATGGCTGAGTATTATTCCATTGCATGTGCGTGTGCACACACACACACACACACACATATACACATATCATCTTCTTTATTCATTCCTCTGTCATTGGACATTTAGGTTGCTTCTATGTCTTGGCTATTGTATTGTAAATAGTGCTGCATGAACATTGGGTGTATATATCTTTTGAAATTAGAATTTTCTTCTCCTCTGGATATATGCCCAGGAGGGGGATTTCTGGATCATATGGTAATCTATTTTTAGTTTATTAAGAAACTTCCATACTGTTCTCCATAGTGGCTGCCCTAATTTATACTCCACATCCTCTCTAGCATTTGCTATTTGTAGACATTTTGATGATGGACATTCGCACTGGTGTGATATGATGTCATGTTGTAGGTTTGATTTTCATTTCTCCAATAATTAGTGATGTTGAGCATCTTTTCATGTGCCTGTTGGCCACCTGTATATCTTCTTTGGAGAAATGTCTATTTAGGTATTCTGGCTATTTTTTGATTGGGCAACCTCCTAACTTCTGTATCATTCCATTTACTTTGCCAGAGTTTGTAATTTTTACATTATTTCTCCTTGCTTAATTAAATTGTGCTTTGTAGCATTTATACTATCTTATTATATAAATGCTGGTTTCTGGCAGAAGTAAACTTTTGAATCTCTTCACATCTGATAATTTCTGAATGTTTTTATTGAACATCCATGACTGACTGATTTTGTCAGGAAATAAAATTCTATGTTTAAAGTTATTGTCTCTGAATTTTTTTGTCCTTTGCCTCATTGGTTTGTAAAATACCTCTTGCTAATAAGATGGCTTGGTCAGGTTGATTCTTTTCTTTTTAAGTTATCTGATTCATGTTTGCTTCATTTTGTTTTTCTTCTTAGATGAAAATGTTGTTATCTCTTTTCCTTTGGTGTTCTGATACAGCAGGGTTGTATATCTATAAAATCGAGTCTTTTTACATTCATCCTGTTTGGCACTCAGTATACCATTTAAATATACATACCTTTTTTTTTTTTTAAACTCAGGGATTTCTGTAATACTATTTATTTGCTAATTTTATCCTTAAAAAATTCTAATTTTCTGATCTAATCTTTATTTCTGATCTGCCTCTAATGTTTGCCTTTTACTCTGTTCTAGGAGGTTTCTTCTTATTCTGGTTTTATTCTTCCCTACACCTTCAAAAAGTTTTTCTTAGGGGTTCATGATCTATGAGAGGGCAGACGGGCTACTTTACTTCTGTTCACGCTATGTAAAGTGAAGAGAGCCAGTTTTAAAGGCGGTAAGCAAGCACCAAGAGCCTTCAGTCCGCTTAGTACGTCACTTGATTCCTTTAGAATGAAGGTGGCAGAATGGTTATTGTTTTCGTTTCAGAATTTGCATCAACCTTTGAAAAATGAGATGTATTGCACAAAACTGGATGCGTGGCTCCTCCTGAAACATCTGTAGATGTGACAGCAATCCTCTGGGACTGCAGCATCGCTGCCCCATTGAAATAAGCCACTTGCTCTCCAGTCCAACATAGTCCCCACCGCTCCTTTTGTTTTCCCAGTGGTGGGGCCGAATGTTTACTGCTGTTTGTTTTCATGTTAGTATTGTAAGAGGGATGTTTCTCTGCATGCCTCATCTGGATTGTATTCATTTATTCCTTCAGTCACGTCAAATATGTCTTTGCATTTGGTGTTCCCTCAACCTGGAACTCCATTTCTCCAAATCTCTGTGTCCATGCTTCCTTCTCATCGTTAAGCTTTTAGTTCAGTTGGTATCTCTTCAAAGAGGATTTCCAAGACTGCTTAGTGATAGTTGCCCAGACCTTCTCTCTGTAATTTTTTTTCTAAAGACTATTTATCTGTTTCTTTTCATGCTCATTTTTGTCTCTGCCAGACTAGAATGTAAGCTCCTGGAGGGCAGGGTTTTTGGCTATCTTGTTTTATATCCTGTTCTTAAAATTGTGCCTAGCAGGAGTGTAAGAAATGTTTATTGGAAAAATTACTAACAATTTCTCTGTCAAAGGAGGAAAAATAAAAGTAGGAAGGTTATGTGTTTTAAGAAAATGGGAGCATGAAGATTATTATAACGTATTTAATGTTTAATCTATCACTTCAAGTTCCAGACTAGTCTTCTGTATTCATTTAAACTCTATTAAGTTACTTGCTTGTTCCTAACACCCATAGCACCATGTTTGAGTGTGCTGTTTTAGTTTTAGAGCTTCAGACTGGGGGTCTGATGCATGCATCCTTCTAGCAATGGACCTTTAATTCATCACTTCCATTTCACCCCCTTTTCTCACTTCTGCATTTACTATCAGCTGACTCTGAGCTGTTTACTATCAGCTGACTCTGAGCATCCAGTCCCATCACTTCATGGAAATTAGATGGGGAAACAGTGGGAATGGTGAGAAACATTATTTTCTTGGGCTCCAAAATCACTGCAGATAGTGACTCTAGACATGAAATTAAAAGATGCTTGCTCCTTGGAGGAAGAGCTATGACCAATTTAGATAGCATATTAAAAAGCTGAGACATTATTTTGCTGACAAAGGTCTGTCTAGTCAAAGCTATGGTTTTTCCAGTAGTCATGTAAGGATGTGAGAGTTGGACTGTAAAGAAATCTGAGCTCCGAAGAATTGATGCTTTTGAACCGTGGTGTTGGAGAAGACTCTTGAGAGTCCCTTGGACTGCAAGGAGATCCAGCCAGTCAACCCTAAAGGAAATCAGTCCTGATTGTTCATTGGAAGGACAGATGCTGAAGCTGAAACTCCAATACTTTGGCCACCTGATGCGAAGAGCTGAGTCCTTGGAAAAGACCCTGATGCTGGGAAAGACTGAAGGCAGGGGGAGAAGGGGACGACAGAGGATGAGACGGTTGGGTGGCATCACTGACTCGATGGACATGAGTCTGAGCAAGCTCCGGGAATTGGTGATGGACAGGGAGGCCTGACGTGCTGCAGTCCGTGGGGTCACAAAGAGTCGGACACAACTGAGCGACTGAACTGACTGAACTGGAACCCCTCCAAAGCTTTGTGGTGAAGAGTGGTGCCGTGTCTGCAGCAGATACGATCTGTGCAACTTCATCTGCCTTCCATCTTTCAGAAATGTGTCTTGGTAGCCAGCCTCTAAGGTGGGCCCCTCTGATTCCCACCGCCTGCTAGTCACACACCATATTGTTCTCTCCCAATCAAACCAGGGTTCATCTGCATGACCAACAGCATCTTACAGAAGTGTTGGTATGTCACTTGCAAGATTAGGTTGTAAGAGAATTCAGCTTTCATCTTTCATACTCTTGTTCACCACATGCCTTCTGTCCCTGGGATCTGTCACTCTGGGGGAAGACAGACGCCTGTCCTGAGGACATCCAGGCAGCTTATGGGAAGTGGAAGCCTCCAGCGAACTGCCAGCAAGAAACTGAGACCTGACAAGAAGAATGTAAGTGACTTTGGAAAGACACTCTCCAGACCCTTTCAAGTTTTGCGATGCCTGCAGCACCCTTCAAGAGAGACCTGAGCATGACCCTGCCAACTAAGTTCCTCCAAGATTCCTGACCCTAAGGAGCTATATGAGATAATAAATGCTTGTTATTTAAAACTGCTAAATTTTGGAGTAACTTTAAAAAATATAACTATCGATAACTAATACAGTGTTCATAATATTTTGTTGGTTCACCATTTATGATCTCCTACACCTATTTTGTTTTTAGAAAGAAGTGGTGCATAAATAATAAATACATTATCAACAATAGAGAAACAAATCATAAAATATGGACAGATCCAACACTTGATCCTAGGTCTTCAGGGTTCTTCCACTAATAAATGGGAGGGTGGAAAGATGCCTTCCCATGCTGGAGATAGCTACCAATAGTGTATGTTGTACAATGTCAGTGATTATTTGTTTATGGAGTTCTGTATTGCTTATCTTCTGAGTATGTCTCAGACTAAGAACCCTGTTAAGTGTAAGAAATGACTCGAAGTTGATTGTAATTTTTGAAATCATTTCCTTAATTGCTTTTATTTAGCCTAGTCAAGTTTGTTTGGAGGTGGACTTTTAAATATACCTTTGCAGAATATAGGGCTCCCCTAGAAGCTCACCTGTTTATTGGAAGGACTGATGCTGAAGCTGAAACTCCAATACTTTTCCCATCTGATGCGAAGAGCTGACTCATTTGAAAAGACCCTGATGCTGGGAAAGATTGAAGGTGGGAGGAGAAGGGGATGACAGAGGATGAGATGGTTGGATGGCATCACCAACTTGATGGACTTGAGTTTGAGTAAGGGAAGCCTGGCCTGCTGCAGTCCATGGGGTCGCAAGGAGTCAGACACAACTGAGCGACTGAACTAAACTGCAGTAGCTCACCGGGTAAGGAATCCGCCTACAGTGCAGGAGACCCCGGTTCAATTTCTGGGTCAGGAAGATCCCCTGGAGAAGGGACAGGCTGCCCACTCCAGTACTCTTGAGCTTCCCTGGTGGTTCAGCTGGTGAAGAATCTGCCTGCAATGTGGGAGACCTGGGCTCAATCCCTGGGTTGGGAAGATCCCCTGGAGAAGGGAACGGCTACCCACTGCAGTATTCTGGCCTGGAGAATTCCATGGATTGTATAGTCCATGGGGTCGTAAAGAGTTGGACAGAACTGAGTGGCTTTATCTTGTAGAATGTCATTACTAAGTATTGGAGTGTAATATTTTTAAAGATAATTTTTCTCCCTAATATTGTAAATGATAATGATTCACACCTTTATTTGGATATGAGATTAGATTTTTGAATTACATTTTTCTTTAATGTTGCTTAGTAACTTAGGAAATAAAGGCTTCTATGTTCTGTGTCATTTTAAATAGCACTGATGAGCCAAATGGCCATTTTTAAACCCCTATTATTATTCTGACTTAATGTCTGATAGAGGAATTTTTTTCTAGAAAGAAGGTTTTGTCAAAAATAATGAAATAATTGCTCTATGAGGTGTCTATGTTCTGCTTAGGGTCTTCTTTTCAGTGGTCTCAAGGATGTTTGCGTAGGCAACATACCGACTTTACATTTTGTTCTACTGTTCGTCAAAATACATTTGCTCTGATGCAGTCCCCTGAATTCATTCCAACAGCCTCAACTGTGTAAGGAAATATGTTCAAGAAACCTGTCTCAGTATTACCTCCAGAGTTTGGATTGTCTGTAAACAGAACCCGAGAAAGGGATTTGTATACACATTATTCATTGAGGGAGGACTTTCAGGAGGAGAGGGAGGGAAGCAGGACTCAGTGAAAGGAGTTAAGGAAGGTTAGGTTACACCTCAGTTACGGTTCCGCTCCCCAGTGATGATAGTGGTGTCTGTGAACTGCACCACAGAGCTTCTCCGACACTGAGGTGGGGAGCTGGTGTTTCGGAGTCCCCCACTCAGCCACTGGTGGCTGTGCACTTCTCCAGAGAACAGGGCTGCTGGGAGACACGGACAGTCAGCACTTGTAGCAGGCGGGCAGCGGGTGCATCCGCCAGTGAGAGGAGTTTAGTAGGGCACCAACAGCGTGTGCTACATGTTATATCTCAGAGTTGATGTTCAACATTCATTATTCAAGAAGAATTTAGATACCTATTATATGTTAGGCACTCAGTATGCCAGCAAATTTGGAAAACTCAGCTATGGCCACAGTGGCCATTCCATTCCAAATGAACTGTAGCCTGCCAGGCTCCTTTGTCCGTGGGATTCTCCAGGCAAGAATACTGGGGTGGATTGCCATTCCCTTCTCCAGAGGACCTTCCTCACCCAGGGATCAAACCCTGGTCTCCTGCACTGCAGGCAGATTCTTTACCGTCTGAACTACAGGGAAGATCCAACCCCAAAGAAAGGCAATGCCAAAGAATGTTCAAACTACCACACAATGGCACTCGTTTCACATGCTAGCAAAGTAATGCTCAAAATTCTCCAAGCCAACCTTCAACAGTACGGGAACTGAGAATTTCCAGGTGTTCAAGCTGGATTTAGAGAAGGCAGAGGAACCAGAGATTACATTGCCAACATCCGTTGGATCATTGAAAAAGCAGGAGAGTTACAGAAAGACATCTACTTCTGTTTTATTGACTACACCAAAGCTTTTGACTGTGTGGATCACAACAAACTGGAAAATTCTGAGATGGGAATACCAGACCACCTTACCTGCCTCCTGAGAAATCTGTTTGCAGATCAAGAAGCAACAGTTAGAACTGGCCATGGAACAACTGACTGGCTCCAAACTGGGAAAGGGAATACCTCAAGGCTGTATATTGTCACCCTGCTTATTTAATTGCTATGCAGAGTACATCATGTGAAGTGTGAGCTGGATGTAGCACAGCTGGAATCAAGATTGCTGGGAAAAATATCAATAACCTCAGATATGCAGATGACACCACCCTTCTGGCAGAAAGTGAAGAGGAACTAAAGAGCCTCTTGATGAAAGTGAAAGCAGAGAGTGAAAAAGCCAGCTTAAAAGTCAACATTGAAAAAACTAAGATCATGGCATCTGGTCCTATCACTTCATGGCAAATAGATGGGAAAACAACGGAAACAGTGGCAGACTTTATTTTCTTGGGCTCCAAAATCACTGCAGATGGTGATTGCAGCCATAAAATGAAAAGACGCTTGCTCCTTGGAAGAAAAGCTGTGACCAACCTAGACAGCAATATTAAAAAGCTGAGATACTACTTTGCCGACAATGGTCCATCTAGTCAAACCTAGGGTTTTTCCAGTAGTCATGTATGGATGTGAGAGTTGGACCATAAAGAAAACTGAGCACTGAAGAATTGATGCTTTTGAACTGTGGTGTTGGAGAAGACCCTTGAAAGTCCCTGGACTGCAAGGAGATCCACCCAGTCCCTCCTAAAGGATATTAGTCCTGAATACTCATTAGAAGGCCTGATGCTGAAGCTGAAGCTTCAATACTTTGGCCACCTGATATGAAGTATTGACTCACTAGAAAAGATCCTGCTGCTGGGAAAGATTGAAGGCAGTAGGAGAAGGGGATGGCAGAGGGTGAGATGGTTGGATGGCATCACTGGCTGGATGGCCATGAGTTTGAGCAAGCTGTGAGAGTTGGTTGGTGATGGACAGGTAAACCTGGCGTGCTGCAGTCCATGGGGTCACCAAAAGTCAGACACGACTAAGCGACTGAACTGAACTGATACATTAGGTACTGTGCTGAATATATAGCAATGAAAGATACAGTGCTTTTGCTCAGAGAAAATAAACTAGCAAACATTAATAGAATATGATAGGATGCGTTCGGATAAGGAGCTGAGAGCAGGGATAGGACATAGCTGTCATCCTAGTGTTGGAAATAGACATGGGTGAAAAATCTTTTCCGACACTATGTTGCATTTCTAAATACAGGTCAGGGTAGCCTGGTAATGATGACAGGATGGGGGGAAGGCACTGAAGGATGTATCAAAAGTTCTGCTTCTGTGAGTGAGGTGAGAGAAACACACAGAGGTAGATTTGGTCATGATTTCTTTTAGACTGAAAAAAAAAGGCTTTTGATTGCAAACAACAGAAGTCAACTCTGCTAATAAGCACACAAGGGATATATTGGATGACTGAGTGAGTACTCTCAGACATCATTCTTGAAGGAAATGAGAAACCAGTTTAAGGAAGAGCAGAGGCCAGTCTTCTGTGTTGATATCCCAGTAGAAGTATGCTGTTAGACTTTCTCAGCCTGAACTTCATGCAACCTTTTGTCACTTTGCTCAGGAATTGTATTCTAAGGAGAGAGCCTTTCTTTGCCATGGGTTTTATCACCTTTCTACCCGTTAGCAAAAATGGGTGTACATGACTGAGGATCCTACCATTGCAGTATCTAGTTTTAGTGTCATAAATTTCCAGGGAAAATTCAAGTTATTGTTCCTAGAGTAAGTGAGGGGGTGAATAATGGGCAATACAAAAACATAGGTTTTCCATTATACATACCATGCAACAGAATTTGGAATTTATCTTGAATATGGCAGTGACTAGACACAGTTCTTTCTAGGGAGTAAGAGAAACAGGTAAATTTGACCAGAGGGCCCCTCTAGTCAGAGTTCTAAAGGCTCATTGGGACAAGGGATCCATCCTGCAGTGGCAGAACGGAGCTGGGCCAGTAGGTGGGTCCAGGCTTGGATCTTGAGGGAGGGCCAAGAAAGAAGCAGGAAAGACAGGATTATTATCCACATGTCCAGAAGGGTAAGAACAGGACGATAATGGCAAAAACCAAGGCTTGGAGTCACGTGGAAAAGTGATCAGATGAAGTAGAGGGTAAGACTAGAGACCTGAAGCTCGATCATATTATTTTGAAAAGAAATGGGAAGGGACAAAACCAAGGTGAAGGTGGCAGGGATGGAGACAAAAGCATGAATTCTCAGGAGCCAGACTTTGTCCTGGTTCTGCTCTATTTGCTGCACCAGTGAACACTGGAGAGAGGACCACAGCGGGTCACAGCACACTGTCTCCAGCATCCAGTTTAGAGGTGGCCCTAAGGCATCATTCGGGGCCTTTGGATGCTACCTTTTTTGAACGTCCCCCATGGACTTCCCTGATGGCTCAGTGGTAAAGAATCCATCTGCCAATTCTGGAGACAAGGGTTGGATCCCTGGGTCAGGAAGATCCCCTGGAGGTGGAAATGGCAACCCACCCCAGCATTCCTGTCTGGGAAATCCCACGAACAGAGGAGCCTGGCGGGTTACAATCCATGGGGTCTCAAAAATTCAGACACAACTTAGCAACTGGACAACAACAACAGCAACAAAGCAACATGAGGGCTACCGTCAGGATCCTGATGGTTGTCGTACAGAGTTTGCTTTTCTTAGCAGAATCCTTTGTAGTCAAGTTCTATCATACCTGGTGAGGGCTTTTGGTTTTAATACTTTAGAGCAATTTTGGCAAAATGTGTACCCTACCACCTTTCTGAGAACATAAAGCATGCTAAGCTAGGAAAACCTAAGGTGGCGTTTTATAATGCAACTGATAGTGAAGTAACTGAATAATTGAAAGCACACGAGAGCCACACTCAGAGGGGAACCAGAATACAGTGATCATCAACCTGAGTCGGGGTCTGCACAGAGAAGAAGCAGAACTTTGGAGCAGGAGGTTGAAAGTTCAGAGACTCATGGAAGAGGTAGGTGGAGAAAGGAGAGTAACTTTACAGAGTGTCTGGGTAATAATTGTGAAGTCTAGGCTACCCAGCCAGATTAGATAGGAGATGCTGAAAGAAATGAACTAGCTCACTTTTTTCCAATCAAGACTGACTATGCATAGGTTTTTTCCATTCTGAAATAAAGAACTGATTTGTACCTGCTTTTGGACTGAGTGTGGGTGAGGGTGAGGGGGTGTACCATCCCATTTTTGACATATTAAGGGCAGGGTAAGAGGACTGCATAAATAGATGTTCAACTGTCAATTTTGAATAGTGGCATGTTTGTGTTGTATTATAAACTCCCTGCTCCTACCCCCCAAATATTATATCCTGATTTACATTTCTTTTAATTTTACTGTGAAAAATACAAGTCATCACTGAACTAGGTGGTTATCATTATTAATTTTTAAAATTTTATTTCATTTACTAAACATAATGTGAATATTTACCACTTCTTCTAGCCCTATTCTGGAGAAGGCAATGGCACCCCACCCCAGTACTCTTGCCTGGAAAAATCCCATGGACAGAGGAGCCTGGTGGGCTGCAGTCCATGGGGTCACTAAGAGTCGGACACGATTGAGCGACTTCATTTTCTCTTTTCACTTCCATGCATTGGAGAAGGAAATGGCAACCCACTCCAGTGTTCTTGCCTGGAGAATCCCAGGGACGGGGGAGCCTGATGGGCTTCCGTCTATGGGGTCACACAGAGTCGGACACGACTGAAGCCACTTAGCAGCAGCAGTAGCAGCAGCTAGCCCTATGCTACTTCTAAAAGTACATTGGAAGACGCTCATTGAGCCAGATTCTTGAGTAGTAGGACCACTCTGCTTAGACCATCATAGCCTTTTGAAAATGACCTTTCACTTGGAAAATTGTTGATTGCCTTTGGGGAAGTGTAGATGGGTGGGGAATTGTCTTGATTCCTTCATTATCTTTTACTCATACAGTTGGCTATCTTATGATTGCCTTTTCAAATATATAAAATTGTCCATGGTGTACATAATTTAATTTTCCAGATTCCTGACTTGTAGCAATAAAATAATAATAATAACAATAATGCCAAGTTGTTTGCCAGACTTACTTGCTTCTGATTTAAAAAAAAATAAAATAATAGTACAGCTGAAACTGTGATTTTCTAAAGTGACCTCACTTAAAGATCGCAAAAAATTAGGATTTTTTTTTTGTTCCTCATGGAGTTCTAATTGACTGTCAGCAATGCCATGATTGAAATGAATATTTATTACCTAACTGAAAAATAACATTTTTATAAAAGTTTGATAACATCTACATATTTTGAAAGCTACACACACTTATTGCTGGTACTCCTAGATTTATGAAATTAAGTGACAGATGAATTCAAATGCATTTGAAGACCTATGTATTATCAGATCACAACAAAACTTCATAACTGCCTTGTACCAAAAAATAGATTCAGGGACTAAACCATCTGTCTTACAGCACTGTGCAGCTTGCTTTTTCCTTTCCTTTCTAATTGCCTATCTTCTTTTTCTCTTGAAAAACATTTGCTAAGGGTACATCAAGAAAGAACGCTGAAATTGAGCTGCTATGGTTGGAGAATGTTCTGTATTCTCTATTACATAATGAAGTGTATGCATTTTTACATTTAAAACATTTAATTATAATCTTATATTACAGTCTTTGTTTTATCTAACCTTGTGTTTCAGAGGGTATATCTGGATAAGATTTAACTGAATTCACCATACTTTTTCAGAATTCTGGATATTTTTCTCAAATAGGAAATGATTGAATTAAAGATAAAGCAAATGATAATATTTCTATACATGCTAGAGTACTAAAGGTAAAATAGCTAAAACCTATTAAAGATTAAACAAAAGGAACCAAAATAGTATTATAACTAGCTGAATGCTAAAAAAACAGCTTCTGAAAGTCAGTGGGCAAAAATGCTTATTGAAGCCATTGAAAAATAGGAACCTAGACAAAATTATGTTTTTAAATTTCTTTACTCTACTTTTCTATCCATGGACATAATGGGTAGTAGAAAAGAAAGAGAGTATTAAACTATAAAGTTTATTCAAATACTAGAAAAAGGGTCTAAAATGGTTGTGATTGTGAAAGTCGCTCAGTCATGTCCATCTCTGCGACCCCATGGACTATATAGTCCATGGAATTCTCCAGGTCAGAATACTGGAGTGGATAGCCTTTCCCTTCTCCAGGGGATCTTCCCAACCCAGGGATTAAATCCAGGTCTCCCACACTGCAGGCAGATTCTTTACCAGATGAGCCACAAGGGAAGCCCTGGAATGGTTAAAAACCAATGAATAAAATAGTTTCTCAAGCTTCTGTCATTAACACACCTTTGAGAATCTCATCTGCATAGTTTTTGTGCCCAATTAATCTACTATTTCTTTACTTTTTTCTTGAGGTTTACTTTAAATCCAGTCTTTTTTGCAAAATTCTAAATCTTGTTCTAAGTACATATCGGTAAATAAAATTTTAAAAATTAAAAATTGCCTACTTATAATCATTGCATGTGTCTCACTATGGACACATTCCCTTGAGAAAATGGTGTTAAGTGTATCAGAAGGGAACTGTTCCTAAAAAATGAGAGATAAGAAATTGGAGGAAGAAATCTAGAGAGCTAAATACAGAATTACATAATTACAAGAAGCAGGAGAAAATTACATTAGATCTATGCTAAGTTTATCCAAATTAGGTCTCTCCAATCATATTGTGAGTGGGTGATATGAATCTATTTGGAGATTTTCCCGTATCTCCTCCCCTCCTTCAATCCCTCTGTCCTTCAGTAATGATCCTGGCTATTTGGGATCAGAAGAAAATGTGGAGTGAGCTTTGGATGTCTTCATTTTCATCTGTAGGGCTTACTGCTGATGTTCTTTTTTCTCTTCTCCATATAAAAATTCAAAAGAGGCTCCGGCTGTTAAAATCTATTGGTATTTCCCACTTAGTCTGTGCACTTCTGCTTAAATATTCACAAGCTATATGCATTACTTATTTTGTTTTTCTTCTCTTTCCCCCTTGTTAGCACATAGTCCCATGAAGACAAGGGTTTGTGTGTTTTGTTCGCTGCAGTATCGTGAACTCCTAGAACATAACTTGGCAATAGTAGCTGTTCGCAGTACTTATTTAGACTCTAACTGTTAGAGCTATACTCTTATTTAGTTGAAACATTGAGTTGAAACTCCAGAACATTAGCTGTGCCCTATTAGTTTTCTCGATTGCGTACAACTCAGTTTTGCAATATAATTCCCTATTGTTTTGTTTGTTATTATACCTTCTGTGCTTTTTACATTAGTCATTTGATACAAATGGTACATATAATGGTATATGTTAGTGGTATTTTTTATGAGTAGCAGAGATTTTGTGAAAAGCATTTCAGAGCTTCTATTTCTCTTGCTTTAATAAACACCTTTTACTTCATATAAGTTTATTTGTAGTCTTATGTTAGTAAATGTAATCTTATGGTTTTCAAAGGAAGTGTTTGCACATAACTTTTAAAAAACTTCTTAATTTCATATTTTGTTAATGCTTAAAGTGTACCCTTAACAAATAACTGAGGCAGAGCATGGGTTGTATGCATTGATCCATATGGCCAGAGTTATCTTTTCTAAGGTATGTGAAAGAATGTACAGTAGATATCCCCCCAAATATACTAATTTCCCCTGTTTGGAGTATTTTCTAAAATTTTGATCTAGATTTTTAGGATGTGAATATGTTTCCATAAAAGCTACTTTAAGAAATGTTTATTATGAGTTTGAATTTTTATTACTCAAAAAAACATGTTCAGATTCTCTTCTTCGTCTTTGTAGTTCAGATCAAGTAGAGTGGTTTTGTTCAAAATCACATTTCATTACTAAAGGGTTAAAATGTAAACTTTTTCAAACTTCTCAATTTGAAATTCTCTGTTTTCTGGGTTAGAGGATGACTTCGTTTTTGACCTCTACAGTTCAGATGATGATGAAGGGCATATATATATTTTAAGACTGGATAAGGTAGATAAAAATCACACATTACTTTCTCATTTATTATGAAATGCAGATTATGTACATTTGCTTATTTTATATGCTATTCACTTTTTACATCCTAACAAAAAGGACAATTAAATGAGAAGAAATATAAACCAAATATTTATTTATTTATTTATTTTTTTAAACCAAATATTTAGAGTAAAAAGCTAGTCAAGCTTTCCCTGGTGGGTCAGATGTAAAGAATTCGCCTCCCATTGTGGGAGATACGAGTTTGATCCCTGACCCGAGAAGATCCCACATGTCATGGAGCAGCTAAGCCCATGCACCACAACTATTGAGTCTGTGCTCTGGAGCCTGGGAGCCGCAACTACTGAGCCTGGGCTCCTCAAGAGAAGCCACTGCAGGGAGAAACCCACGTACCGCAACTGGGGAGCAGCCCCTGCTCCCGCAACTCGAGAAGAGCCCCCGCAGCAATGAAGACCCAGCACGGCCAAAAGTCAACAAATAAATTTTAAAACATTATTCAGAAAGATCAGGGATTCCCATATGTGAATAGAAAATATGTTTCCAAATATCTGATAATTTATACATATCGTTAATACACAAATTTGTAATCTCTGATAGCAAAGAGAACATTAAAAAGATAGGTTTGCAAATATATAGAGAAAAAATAGGTATGCAAAAAAATAGAGAATATTTGTTTCCTTTCCAAGAATATATAACACTAAAATCTTTCCAAACCACACTTGTTTGAAACCTTTACTGGTATATTACTCTTTAGGGCTGAATTCTGTGGTATATTTAGGATTTTCCTAATATTGTTTTGCTTTTCAGGTATTTTTCCAGTGCCCTATTTCTTTCAAACATAGTTAATCAAAATTTAAATATTCATTTGACATTTGCTTTAAGGGTTGTTAAAAAGATACACCTGAACATGTCTATACTGTTGTCCCTTTTCACCCATGGGGAGATTGGCTCTGCAGCCCCCCTTTCCACCGCAGAGGATACCAGAGTCCGAAGATGATCGAGTCCTTTAAATACAGTGACCTGGAGCAGGGGGCCCTCTGTATCCTCAGATGCAGAACCCCCTGATGCAGGAACTGTGATGATTAGCACTGAAGTATGGCTGGCAGTATATAGAGACAAGAAGGATGACTATGGAGTCATAATGTGTGGTAATATAAAATTAAGATTCAAATAGGCCCTAGTTTTCCATGTATCTTGCAGTAGTTTGTTGCATTTTTCCTTTGTTGTGTGAAATTAACACTTTAATTTTGTTCCATTGACCATCTATTTGTAGTAGTCATTTACCATCTATTTGTAGTAATATAAGGAAAAAAGGGATTACCTTTTACCATCTATTTACCATCTATTTGTAGTAATATAAGGAAGAAAGGGATTACTTTTTTAGTTTTAAAAAATTCAGCTAATTTCCACAATGGAATGTCAACCACTTCTACAAAATATTTCTTTGTCATTGTTACCAAGAAGTTATATTAAACATTTTTAGTTCTATTTTAGTGATAATGTTATAACTAGTGTTAAGTTCTAAAATAGAATAAAGGCACAAATGATATACAAATTATTAGATGTAATTTGTAGTATGTAGTGTTACTTGCTGATAAAGCCTCTATTTTAATATGTACATTCTAGTAGTATTTCCAACCTTTTGACTAGTTAGTTTTTGGCTAGTTTTCATCTTCTTTAATGCCTCATTATTTTTATCTTTTAATAGGCAGACTATGTTTTTGAAATGGGGCAATATTTTGAGACTGTGGGAGATGTTACCTTTTTTTTTTTTTTTAGAAATGATTTATTTTTGCTTGTACAAGCACTTAGCATTCCAAGATCACCTTAATTTCTATCAATTGAGACTATTAGAAGCTGGTCTTTATTTTTTTTGAGATGGCTGGCTTATTTCAGGTTCATTTTATTCCTGTGGTGTCTTAATGGAAAGTTTGTTCTGCCTAGGACCTTCCTAATTGTTCAGCCATGGACTTCAGTTTTGTACCCCCTAATTCCCAGAATCTTTTGGAAGCTCTATTCAGTTTCTTAATGTTTCAGATGCTACTGAAGATTCTAAGTACTAACCTTAGCTGGGGATTTACTTTTGTTTCATACCTTGGTCTCTCCAAATTCATTCCTGCTTTGGCATTTTTCTGATACCTTCAAATCATTATTGTTATATTTTTCTGAGATTTTTCCGGTCGTATGATGTTTGGTCCTATATAATCAACTACAATTATCAGAAGTGGAAGCAAGGATCTCGTTTGATTCTTTGGTTTCTGGAATTAGCTCCTTGTGCATGTCAAGGAGATTATTTAGGGAGGAAACAAAATAAAAATCTCCACCATGGTTCTAGTTATCTTTACTGCACAGCAGTGGGGTACATAATAGATACAAGAGAGACTACTAATGTGAATCTTCCATGACAAAGATGATTGGTATGTCATGACTTATTTTTCACCTGGTCAAAATTTAAATGACAGATTCTCTTCACACCAAGCTCTATAGGAATAAAAATATTAAAAAAAAGAATAAAAATATTAAGATACTGTATTCCTAAGGAAAAATTAACCCTTTACCCTACATAACTATCAGAATTTTAAGATGCCATTTTTTTTGATATTTGTGCCTTTTTACTCTTCTACTTTTTTAAAGCCAGAAAAGTGGGCAATTAGAAAAAATGAAATATAGCTATAGTGCACTTTTTATATTTTATATAAAAAAGTCTTCAAAGAAATACTTCGGCATAAATGCAAGCGATCTTTTTAATAGAATACTTGCTTTCTGTTAAGATTACTTTAAAGGGAATCAAAATGTTTTTACAACTTAAAAAATTCTGTTGTTATGTGAAGGGGCCGTGTAATTTCTGATGATTTATAAACTTGCTTGAATTAAATGAGTACTAATTAGTTATTTTGGGGTTTCTTGATAAAAGTAGACAGCTAATTAGAAATTAACAGAAATCAGCTGCTTTTACTCCTTAGAACATTTCACTTATTATCTGTATTGTTTGAGTATCTTTCATCTCTAAATTGAAATCATTTTAAAATTACAGTTATGTTCATGATGATATATTAATTAATATAAAGATTTCTTTAATGTCAATTCCCTTAACTTGAAGAGTTAGAATGGTTTGAAAACAATGAGAAGTATTTTGAACTGTCTCAGTACAAATACGTAAATTAAAGTTGCTAAAATTGAATAGTTCCTTTCTCTTAAATTTTATAAATCAATCTTGCTACTGCTTTGGGGCCAGCTATTTTAACATACTAGATTCTGTACTTTGGGAGGTCTTCCTAGATCCCTGGGTTGGGAAAGTCCCCCAGAGAAGGAAATGGCAACCCAACCCAGTACTCTGGCCTGACAATTCCCATGGACAGAGGAGTCCATGGGATTGCAGATTTGGACATGACTCAGTGACCGAACAACAACTGCATACTTTGGGAGCTACCTTGTTTTGTAACCATAATCTGCAGTTATCCTCAGTTTTTTTTTCATTCTTTGCATGTATGCTATTTATTACAAGGAATTATTAATATACTTCCATGCAAAAAGAAGTACTGAAAACAAAAAAGAGTGAAAAGAGTATGTTTGTTCATGTACCATTTGTTCAATATGTGTGTATCTGCTATGTGTAAAGCACTGTGCTAGATGCTGGGGACCCCCAAGTGAAGTGAGCATAGCATTTTCCTCAGGGAGCTGCCAGATTAGTGGGAATAGAGACAAGAAAAAAGGAACTTACGTGGAGTGTGATTAAGTGCAAGTCTAGGCATCCCTGCTATTTCAGTTGGTAAAGAATCCATCTGCAATGCAGGAGACTCCAGTTTGATCCCTGGGTTGGGAAGATCCCCTGGAAAAGGGAACAGCTACCCACTCCAGTATTCTGGCCTGGAGAATTCCATGGACTGTATAATCCATGGGGTCACAAAGAGTCAGACATGACTGAGTGATTTTCACTTCACTTCAGGATTAAATAGAGCATGCTGTGGAGTTTCATTTTTTTCTAACAGTTGCGGAACACTGTCTTGGGTATGTGAAGGGGTAGGCCCCTCTTCTGTTTTTTGTTTATAAGAAATTGGAGGGGAGGCGGGGAAAACTTGTAAATCAATCAGTTGTTACAGAACAGCATTCCAAAGAGTTGTGTAAAAGTAAATTGGAAACAGATTGACGTTCCTTGGTTCATGCAGCCCTGAAAATGGTTGGGGCCAAGTATGCTTTACTGTTGCCAAGCTCTGGTGCGTGAAAGATAGTTTGTCATTTTATTGACCTGTATCCACCCCCAGTTTGTGCTACTCATTGTACCGTCATCGGTTCTTAGAAGAGCTGACCATGGATATTAGTAGGAATGCCATGAAATATAGTAATATGATACAAAAATTTTAAAAGAACAATATTTGTGTGTATGTGTGTATGTATGTGTGTGTGCCTGGTAGAAGCATGAGTGTATCTGCACCTGTATTTTTGTACCAGAGTGTGTTTCTGTGTATGTGTTGTGTGTTTACATGGATGCATGTGACAGAGGACCTCTGGTTAACCACATTTATGCCACAAGTGGATAATGTCAGTGAGAACTTGCCAGAACTGACTTTGTAGGATTTCTTATTACAAAGGTGTGTGATCATATTGTCATGTTCTCCTTTCTTAAAGGCACTTTGGATCCCCCTAAGCACATACTAAAGAGGCAATGTGACGTAGTGGCTAAGAGCACAGATTCTGGAGCCGCATTGCCTGGTTTGAAGCTTACTCCCACCGTTTGTTACTTTTAACATATTACTTAATCTCTCTGTGCCCTGGTTTTATGACTATAAAATGAGGATGATAATAATAATACCTACTTTGTAGGATTATTGCAAGGATTAAATTATATATGTGTACGTCTGTATATCTATCTATATTATATATAGATATATATATATAATATATATGTGTCTTAGAAGAATACTAATTTAGAATGCCTGTTTTATATTGGGACTTGGTTGTGGTATGTGGGTAGTTTTAAGGAAAGGAAGAAGGAAGGAAGGCAGAAAGGAAATCACTTGAATTTACAAAGTTCTGGTTCAATATTCACACATTTTATAGGTGAGGTAAACTAAGGCTAAAATATAAATTCCTGAATTCTCAATCATGTACTTTTTCTGATTACACAGAAATACAGACATAGTGATAATGTGTGAGAGTGAAAGTGTTAATTGCTCAGTCGTGTCATACTGTAAGGACCCCATGAACTATAGCCCACCAGGCTCCTCTGTCCATGGGATTCTCCAGGCAAGAATACTGGAGTGGGTTGCCATTCCCTTCTCCAGGGGATCTTTCTGACCCAGGGATCAAACCCGGGTCTCCTGAATTGCAGGGAGATCCATTACTATCTGAGTCAAGATCAACATATTATTTTTCACTTGCTCTGAACTATAAAAATTTAAATGAAAGAGATAATATGTGTGTATATACTTTATATTATCTCTTTCATTTTATATATATATATATATACACACACACCTATATATATAGGTATATATATCAGTGGCTCCAAAAGAAGTGTGGAAAAAAGTGATAGTAAGTACAAATATAGAAATAGAGATTTTTGGTTAAGGATACATAGACATCATAACAGAAGGTGCTTTTTATCCATTAGTCTTAAATTAGTTTTTCTGAATGCTCCCTCGTTTCTGCAGTGAAATGAAAAACCTCACTTCCTGATGTTCTAAAGTTATTGTCTTATTGTACTTGATAGTAGCTTCCTCTGTGTTTGATTTCTTGTCAGCTAAACATGTCAGGTTTTTTTCTGATCACTTAAAACATGTGGCAGGGTGCCAGACACCCTCTCAAGAGTTGTCCTTGTTTTCACTGTCTTTTACCATCTAGTCTCTGCTGGACCCACAATAGGACACACGGATTTGCATGAAACTTACATTTTGCCCTAGCTCTGTACATCTCCCTAAATTCCGTCCCAAGTGCTTCTTAAGCAACTGAAGGAAAGGAAGAGTCAAGAAAGAATGCCCTAAAACTGTGCACATACCACATGCAATTCTAGAGACTTCTCTGACCTTTTAAGTGTATGTATGTATATACATACATACATATATATATATATATATAAGTAAAGAAGTGGGAACGCTTGAGGAATGAGCGACCGTGAGAAACTACCATGCTGAAATTCAGGATTTTGAAAGTTGAACCACTCTCAGTACTAAGTTTCACAGAAAGCTAAGAAAGGGTGTTTTCTGTGTTGAAGAGAAGGTTAGAAGACGTGCACACTGGGTGGTTAGAGAGCCACTGACATGAGTGTTGAAGTCAGCAGTGTTATCCTTTGGAGTGTGAAGTAAGTCTAAGTCAGGTGTCAGAGTCTTCAGGGAGTTAAGGGGCATACGTGGAAGAGGGGAAGATGACAGCGAGAGGGAAAGACAAAGAGGAGCGCCGTCAGGGGATGTGTGCCTCCAAGCGGGGCGGCTTGGTGATGCGAGCGTGCCGGTCACGGCCTGAACGTGACCATGGGCGAGTGCTGCCTGTGGGGAGAGAAGGAGGCGTTTCTGAATCAGGCCGGGGTCTAGTTGAAGAAATAAGGTTCAGAGAGCATTCTGGAGCTAGGCTGAAGACGGAGGTGGTGCTGCTGGTGGTAAAGAACCTGCCTGCCGGTGCAGGAGATGTAACAGACCTGGGTTTGATCCTGGGGTCGGGCCGAGCCCCTGCAGGAGTGCGTGGCTACCCACTCCAGTGTCCTCGCCTGGAGGACCCCAGGGACAGGGGAGCCTGGCGGGCTGCAGTCCACGGGGCCGCACAGAGTCGGACACGACTGCAGTGACTGAGCACGCACACACGGAGGGTGTATAAGCAAACGGAGAGTTTGAGAACAAGACGCCTAGAGGCCAGAGGTAAGAAATAGAGCAGCATGGGGAGCAGCAGTGTTCTGGCAGCGGCAGAGAAGACTGGATTTTGATGTGTGGCCAAGAAGAGCCAAATGAAAGGTGTGATGAGATCAACCAGGTCCAGAGCTCCCGTACCCTGCAGGCTGGGACCCTGGCAGCTTTGAGGACCCCCGTGTTTAGCAGCTCTTGCTCAAGGCTCAGACGCTCCGTGTGGCTGCTTGTTTTCTTCCGTCTGCTCTTCCTTCGACACAGTAAACATGCAGAGAAGTTCATGCTCATTCTTTCTGGCATCACCTTAGAGTACAGTGTTTGGAAGTTTTAATGTTTACACTGTATGCTAGTTGCTTAGTTGTGTCTGACTCTTTGCAACCCCATGAACTAGTCCGCCAGCCTCTCTGTCCATGGAATTCTCCAGGCAAGAATACTGAAGTGAGTTGCCATTTCCTTCTCCAGTGGACCTTCCTGGGTCCAGTGGATTGAACCTGAATCTCTTGCATTGCAGGCAATTTCTTTACCGTCTGAACCACCAGGGTATCTTTATTCACCATAGATGAGTTTCCAGGTATCACAGTGAGCAGAAGACTATTTCTGTTACAGAATGGATCCTGGTTATGGCTATTAG
The DNA here is from genome assembly GCF_019320065.1 of Cervus canadensis. Lineage (NCBI taxonomy): Eukaryota > Metazoa > Chordata > Mammalia > Artiodactyla > Cervidae > Cervus > Cervus canadensis. Next base: position 12,890,095 of record NC_057395.1, on the reverse strand, counting down.
ATGGGTTGTTTTATTTTCATAGAGGGAATATCTTGTAGTGTTGCTTATGATTGTGAGAAGAGGAGTGAGAGGAGGAAGAGAAGAAAGAAAAGGGGACACTAAGTTATAGTAAATGACTAACGCCAACATGTCGCAGACTCAAAATATGCTTATCCCCAATTTCATTGATTTTGAGAAGCAGTGTTTCTTTTCACATTTTAATATTTGTGAAATGTTAAATGAATGGCGTGTTGCAATTAGAATTGGTTGTATTTTTAGCTTTGGTATTGGTTCATATTATAAAATGCCATCTTGAAGAGTAAAATCTATTAAATGCTTTTTTAATTCTTATCTACCCCCTACTTTGTCTCACATTTAAAAAGTTATTTTTCTATGTGCTTAATTTCTTTAATTTCTGAAACTCAACTTAATCATCACCCTATTTTCTTCATACTTTTTATTCCAATTTAAGTTTTCTTCTTGCTTGTGTTCTACATGGATATTGTTTTTCCTCCAAAATCACAGCTTTAAAAAGATACCATGTGGTAAAACCTCTCCAAGCCCTGCTCTTTCATTAAATATCAAGGATTCGTTGAGTGACTCATTCAACCTCTTTGGGTCAAAATTTTCTCATATGGAAAGTGAGGAGTTGGGGCTTACTTATATCTAAAGTCTCTTTTTGTTTTGAAATATTTTGATCCCCTGATCCCTCAGAGGGCCAGCAGATCCCTCTTCTTGGGCAGTCCCTTCGAGGAATGAGGGAGCAGTGACATAGAGAATTCTGCTCTATTCTCAGACTCATCTCTTACAATTACATATATTCTCATTTTGCTGTTGTTGAACCACTGGTGGTTAAAGATTTGTTACTGGACATTGGCATCCACCAACATCATCTTTAGTTACATCAATCTACTAGATTAAAAAATAGTATAGGTCCCTCTCTTCAAGTATGATGTAAAGATTCAATACATTTTGTAGTGAAAATTTTGATATTCTTTTCTGGGGAATCATTATTTTCTGTTATCTGTGGCATAAGTCAAGAAATAGTCTGACAACTGAAAATTTAGAAGAGATAATTTGTTGTGGATCACCATGTGCATGTGTATATGGCAAATTTACTATAAACAGGATGGATAGAAGTCATATTATTTCTTATCAGTTCACCCAGAAAGTCGGGATTGTATGTTACCTAGTCAAATTAGAATGGCTGTTGTGTAACCAATGTAATCAGTATTTTTTAGCAATGATAAATCCTGGAAAATAAACTCAGTTGCATGTGAAAATAGTTGAGTGTCAAGTTTGCTTTATTTGCCAAGTGATTGTCTTGGGGCTACCTATAACATATATTGCCTTTTTTTTTTTTTTAAGCAATGTAATGCTATTGTCAGGTCTTAATTACAGAGCAGAAAATACATCAGGTTATCACTCAAGTGGACAAATGATCCAAGTGACGTGTAAGGTAATGGCCCCATATGTGAGAAAACTAGCTATGAAGGAAGAGAATAGTTCCTTACAAATTCCTAGGGAAATTACTTTAAATACGTTGTAATTTGGTAGATATTTGTACTCCAAAAGTCCTTTAGTGAAAGCACAGATTAAGACTGCAAGAATGCTGCAAGGATGTGTATGTGGTCCATTAAGGGGAAGGATTTAATGTGAGTGATAGACTGTAAAACAAAATATAAAAGAAATAATTATCTAGGAAACTCAGGATAATTGGTAGGGAAGCACTGATTTAGCCAATGATTAGTTGGTGGAGGGTCATTTTATGCAAGTATAATAAAATTAATACAAAAATAATAACAGCCAAACTAACCTTTTCAAGAATCTGTTTATGTTCCAGATATTTTCTACTTTAGACTTTGAGTGGCTTAGAATTAGGATGACTATGTAATTTTATCATCCAAACCAAGGCAATTGACATTAAGAAGGCCTGTTCCAGGAAAACAGGGATACATACTTCCTCTGGGCTCCCCTGGTAGCTCAGCTGGTAAAGAATCCGCCTGCAATTCAGGAGACCCTGGTTTGATTCCTGGGTCAGGAAGTTCCCCTGGAGAAGGGATAGGCTACCCACTCCAGTATTCTTGGGCTTGTGGGTGGCTCAGACTGTGATGAATCCGCCTTCAGTGTAGGAGACCTGGGTTCGATCCTTGGGTTTGGAAGATCCCCTGGAGAAGGGAATGGCTACCCACTCCGGTATTCTGGTCTGGAGAATTCCATGGACAGAGGAGCCTGGTGGACTACAGTGAAAGGGGGTCACACACAACAAGAGTCAGACACAACTGAGTGACTTTCACACACACATACTTTCTCTAGTTAGAATCTACCATGTGTCCACTCTCATTTCTGATTATTTGCTAAAAATGTCTAGACATGTACTAGCTAAAGTCTCAACTGAAGGGAAGTAAAAGCTTTTCTCAGTAAGCTTCTATTCCAGTGATTCCTAACCTTTGCCAGAGCACCCATATCTTGGACAGTGTGATGACACTGGCCTCTCCTACGGAGAAGTGAGTTAAGAATGAAAGATCAGGGAATTCATACACCCTGGAAACCCATCCAGGGGCAAAGAATTTTGGCTCAAGGCAGAATAAAAAAAAATAGTATAGCGATTATTTTATCAAAGCAAAAGAGCTGTCCATAGCCAGTAATACTTAAGCCATTTTAATGAAACACAATATAAAATTAAAACTGTTTATCATAAAAGTCAAACATACATAAAAATAGAAAGAACAGCTTGCCTTTATATAACTATCACCCCAAATCAAGAACTGTCAAGAATTTTTCACATTTATTTCACTTATTTTTTAGTTGTGGTTGTTGCTAAAAGCAATTAAAAGCAAATCCCAAATTTCATGTCATTTCTCACTCAAATATTTTAATAGACATCTTTAAATATGGCCTTTTTTTTTTTTTTTAGTTTACTGCAATGTCATTATCACAAATGAAACAAATTATCACAAATTATCACAAATAATTATAACAAAATTAACTCTGATTCTTTGGTCTATGTGATACTCTGTTTATATTCAGAATGTGTCAATTGCCTTGAAAATTGTGTTTTCTACTTGCTTTATATGAATTGGAATCCAGTGTTATACCATGCATTGCATTTTATTTTTACAGTCCCTCCACACTTTCCTGTCTTTTTGAAGTATAGACTGGGCCAGCTGTCTCATATTCTACATCCCTGTGTTTGCTTCCCAATAGGTTTGCATGACTTGATTCCCTGCCCCTCTATTTATTGTAAACAAGAGAGTTAGTAAGCTTAATTAGATTCAAGTTAAACTTATTTCCTTTTTTCATGGAATTTTCCCACAGATGATACTGTGTGTTTTATAGATGCTTCTATATAAAACTGTGAAGTTTTATGTTAGGAATGGTTGATAATCAGAAATTACAGTCTATGACCCAAAGAAGGGCCATGATTAATCATTCTTCCATACCTCCCCAAAATGTCCATCCATGTTCTGCCCCAAAGTTCTTGTGACCATCAAAATATTAAGAATATAAAATATTTATAAAAAGCAACAATGTCAAATAGTTTCTCCTAGAACATTGATTGAAGTTACTACTGGAGCATGTGATTTTTATTGCTGCCTCCTCCCTTTTCTGGGTTCCTTTATCCCAACCTTTTAAAGAACAGGCCGCCAGTTCCCATAGCAGCCTTTACCAAGATAGATAAATATCAGCATCATGGTTGAAATACCAAAGTGCGGTGCCAACAATTATCCTACAATTTTGTGTTGGCATAATAACACACAGGGACAGGAGCGCATTGCTAATAGCCACAGAGGGTAGCAGGCTAGTCTCTAAACATATTAAAGCGCCTCAGAGGGCTTCTTCAGTGCTACATAATCAAGATTTGGTGATATGAGCTGCTTTGTTAGGACCTGTTGTGAGTGTTTCATTATCTTATTGTGTCTGTAGAAATTGGTGCGACCTTCATAACTTGGCTAAGGTAATATAAGATCAACCAAAATGAGATTGAACTAGCTGAATGAAGCAGAAGGCTAATCACTGGGAAAAAAGCCTGTGATGTAGTGACTTTTAACTTGTAAATGAGAATGTAAGGGTACAGCCAGTTTAATTGGGGGTTGTCTGACAAATGCGCTGGTATCTGTCATCTCAGAACTGAAATGTTTTGATTTGCTAAGGTTTGATTTGCATTCTTGAGGACACGGATACTATCAGGGATGGATGAGTCTTTGGCTAAAACAAATGATTAAGCTGGCTTTTCCTCATTTTTATTCTCTTTCAAGTGAGTATTGACAAGTTAGATCTTATTATTCTTAGCAACATAAAAAAGAAGTATGGGGACAAAGAGTGCGAGAAAAAAGTTCAGAATTTTTCTTTCTTTTATTTGGAGTTTAGAGGAAACTAAGGTGAAAATGTTCTTCATATAGTTCCTTTGGCCTTCATTGCAGAATAGATATTAATAAAATAAGAATAATGAATGGTTTGCTGGCTAAAGATTTGAAGGGTTTCTGGAACACTGAAGCCGTCTGTAAACATGCTGCAATTTGAAAGTCAGATTCTCTGCAGCCTCTTGGACAAACTTATGTTTTTTATCACATCAGCTTTTAAAGAGATCTTGGGATTTGTATCTCCTATTAGTTATACTTTATTGTGTTGAAAACCTCCTGCTTGCCACTCCTAATTCTAACCCTGGGAAAAATTCCTATTGGTGGCTACTCCCATTGCTTAGGGATATTTTATAAGCATTTTTATCTTCTAGTCCAAGAAATCTGCATAAAATATGCATTAATATGCATTATGTTCAGTAAAGAAATTACAGGGCAGGGCATTAAGCAGATGCCACATGCAAATTATTTCTTTAGTATTGTCTCATTTTAGAAGGGGATATGGAGTAAAATTAAAAATATGCAAGACCCACAAAGCTTTAATAAATTAGCATATATACATACATATGAGTTTCTCTCAAAAGCCCAACATAAAAAAGTCTTTATATATCTATATGTATATATGTACATAATATGCCTACATATATGTATGAGAAGTGATTCCATTCCAAAGTAGATCTAATTATTAGACTATGCCCTCTAAACTGAAATAAAATTCTGTTCCTCAGAACTTCTACTTAATTTATTTTTTCTGATATAATAAATGTATCTATGCCTATTTCTTTCCTTTTACGTGGAAACTTTTCAAATTAAAATATATGAAATATATGAAGACAAACATATCTCTTCTCAACCTCTTTTTCCAAGGCCAAATCTATTTTCTCAAATCCTTTTTCCTATGTCCTCATTTCAAGACACTTCATAATTCTATTCAAACTCCTTTAAATCAATGCATTTTGGCACTTATTGGAATATAGTACTTACTGCCTAACACACTACCCAAGTGTGGTCTGGTGGTGGTTTAGTCGCTCAGCTGTGTCTGACTCTGCGACCCCATCGACTGTAGCCGGCCAGGCTCCTCTGTCCATGGGATTTTCTAGGCAAGAATACTGAAGTAGGTTGTCATTTCCTACTCCAGGGGATATTCCTGACCCAGGGTTTGAACCCACAGGTATGATCTGGTCAGAGTATTATAACTATTATTTTTTGACATCTGAATTTTGTGCTCTTGGTTTTTCCATTGGCGGTTTAGTCTTTAAGTCATGTCCGACTCTTGAGACTCCATGGACTGTAGCCCACCATGCTTCTCTGTCCATGAGATTTCCCAGGCAAGAATACTGGAATGGGTTGCCATTTCCTTCTCCAGGGGATCTTCCTAACCCAGGAATTGAACGTGGGTCTTTTGCATTGCAGGCATATTCTTTATCAACTGAACTACAAGGGAATCCCTGGTTTTTCATTAATATAGCCTAATTCACGAGATATTTTTTAGTTGCAAAATCACAGAATACTATGGTCGATTAATCTTTAGGCGGTTTGTCATGTTTTTAAAACAAAAAATACTATCAGGCTATATCTTTCTCTTTTTATGTGTGGTTAGTTGAGGCTCCAAGGGATGTTTCAAACCCTGTTCTATCACACAGCACATTAACTCTCACATTATCAGGAGAATTAAAATTTGTATTGGTCAAAAATCTCTCCCTTCCTTTTTTTTTTTCTTTTCTCCCTTTTAATATTGATCCTTTCAAAGAAAATTTGAGTTCTAAACTCACCTCTCTCATTTACAGATTGTGAGGCTGTGGGTAAGACCCTGAGAGTCTGTGAACTTTAATTTTTGCATTTATGAAGTGTGAATAGAGCATAGGTATGAAAGTTAAATGAGATAACACATGCATGGTTTTTAGCATGTGCCTATAGAAATTATTTGATAAGAATACATTTTCTTCCCATTGTTGAGTTTTTACATAGAAGAATCTGTGTTAACCACTTGATAGATAATGCCTAAACCTACTGCGTTCTGTTTTGTTTTTCCGGTCACAATGCAAGGCCTGTGGATTAGGAACCACATGCCCACTGCAATGAAAGGGTGGCGCCATAACCCCCAGACTGCCAGGAAATTCCATCTCATACTGTTTTCAAGCTCTGTTCTTGGTAAAACCCTGACTAATTTCTTCTAGGCAAACATTGGAGAGAACTCTGAATAATCTTGAATTTAAAACAATATGCATCCCTTTTGCTGTATAATGGAAAATATATTCATTCTGGGAATCAGGATCAGTGTTGCCTGTTCATCTTCATGAAGTTTAAATAATCCTTCTGATTTAGACTTGAAAACATTTTTTTCATCTCAAGAAATGTAAACCCATAGAGAATGGAGTAATAAATTTATTTGTGCTCGAAGCTAGATTATGTCATAGATGGCCAATGAAAAATGATAAAGGCCTTTATATTTCTCTTCACATTGTTCTTACCTTTATTTATTTGGTTATTACTCATGTTATTAATCTGTATAAAATGTCACTGTAGAGGCAGTGTTTTTCAGGATAGTTTAAAGTGTCAAGACAATTGAATATATTCCTATATTGATCAAGTTTCATCTGTAAGTACAATTTAATTTCAAATAGAGAGGCAGTTTTGACACAGAATCATTTGGCTTCCTGTTAGAGTCTAATTGGGAAGGTTTTAATAGATACAGACTCCCTTTAATTTCACAGTTGATTCTTTGGTAGGAATTATCTGCATCTTTTTTGATGCTCAGTAAGCGCTAACTTGAACATCTGGAAGTTCATGGTTCACATATTGCTGAAGCCTGGCTTGGAGAATTTTGAGCATTACTTTACTAGCGTGTGAGATGAGTGCTATCGTGCGGTAGTTTGAGCATTCTTTGGGATTGCCTTTCTTTGGGATTGGAATGAAAACTGACCTTTTCCAGTCCTGTGGCCACTGCTGAGTTTTCCAATAGACTGGTTCCAAATAGGAAAAAGAGTATGTCAAGGCTGTATATTGTCACCCTGCTTATGTAACTTATATGCAGAGCACATCATGAGAGACGCTGGGTTGGAAGAAGCACAAGCTGGAATCAAGATTGCCAGGAGAAATATCAATAACCTCAGATATGCAGATGACACCACCCTTATGGCAGAAAGTGAAGAGGAACTAAAAAGCCTCTTGATGAAAGTGAAAGAGGAGAGTGAAAAAGTTGGCTTAAAGCTCAACATTCAGAGAACTAAGATCATGGCATCTGGTCCCATCACTTCATGGGAAATAGATGGGGAAACAGTGGAAACAGTGGCTGACTTTATTTTTCTGGTCTCCAAAATCACTGCAGATGGTGATTGCAGCCATGAAATTAAAAGACGCTTACTCCTTGGAAGGAAAGTTATGACCAACCTAGACAGCATATTAAAAAGCAGAGTCATTACTTTGCCAACAAAGGTCCATCTAGTCAAGGCTATGGTTTTTCCAGTGGTCATGTATGGACGTGAGAGTTGGACTGTGAAGAAAGCTGAGCACCGAAAAATTGATGCTTTTGAACTGTGGTGTTGGAGAAGACTCTTGAGAGTCACTTGGACTGCAAGGAGATCCAAGCAGGCCATCCTAAATGAGATCAGTCTTGGATGTTCAATGGAAGGACTGATGCTGAAGCTGACACTCCAATACTTTGGCCACCTCATACGAAGAGCTGACTCATTGGAAAGGACCCTGATGCTGGGAAGGATTGGGGGCAGGAGGAGAAGGGGACGACAAAGGATGAGATGGCTGGATGGCATCACCAACTCGATGGACATGAGTTTGAGTAAACTCTGGGAGTTGGTGATGGACAGGGGGGCTTGGTGTGCTGCGATTCATGGGGTTGCAAACAGTCAGACACGACTGAGCAACTGAACTGAACTGAACTGAACTGAAGCGCTAACTTGGGCTTCCCAAGAGGTGCAGTGGTAAAGAATCCGACTGCCAATGCAGAAGCCTCAGGAGATGTTGGTGGGTTTGATCCCTGGGTGAAGTTGCCCTGGAGCAGGAATTAGCAACATGCTCCAGTATTCTTGCCTGAAAAATCCCATGGACAGAGGAGCCTGGCAGGCTACACTTACGGGGTTGCAAAGAGTCGGATGTGACTGAGTAACTGACCAAGCGCTAAAATGAAAACAGAAATTTTCTTTAGTTCCTTAATTCTTGTTTCTGAGAGCTTTTTCCCAAAAGTAACCTAAAGAAGGGGCTTTAATATAAAGAAAATTCCATAGGCAGTCAAATCAGTAAATATTGATGAGGCACTATTGATGAGCAAAGTACTTTGCTTGGCTCTGTTCATGATTCAGTGAATTTCAAATTTTTGCTGTTAGTATTGTTGTTTTGCTTTGAAGAGCCTCTTTGCACTCTAGTCTTTAAAACTATAGTCAACCTGTAATAATAATTTTGAATTGAGGGGATATAGAAATAGATATAAATATACTAATGAAACCATATTAAGTCTTTTACAAACCTTATTTAAGTTAGCAGAATAGGTGCTCAAGACTTGTTGAATGAACATGTTCAAAATATTCACTGTAAGATAATATAAACTCTGAAAATAGCTTCTAAAGAACTGGTTTGCCTGCTTGTATAAGGGTTTTGAGAAGTTAAGTGGTGTATGAATAACTTAATTGAAAATCTGGTGGTTTAACTAATTAAACACTCTAGGCTGAAAGAGTTTAGATCAGAGAAAAGGGTGGGGACTGTTGTTTTACTCTCATTTATTTGTCCATTTATCAAATATTTATTTGGCGCCACTTTAGTGCCAGGCATTGTGTTCTTTAAAAAAAGAAAGAAAGGAAATGGGCAGAGTCTACTGTTGTGTAATCAGAGAGGTGGGAGAAGTGCTTTCCAATTTTTCCATTTAGAGAAAGGAAAACATAGTGCTGATAGGATGAGTATTATAAAATATACTGAATTATTTCAGTGTTCATCAGGTAGGAAAAAAAAGGAAAAAAGCAGGCAAAAGAAGATTTTCTAGGTTGAAATACTAATTGACCTCCTGGAGAGGAGCACTTTGATGCTTAGTTTTCTGAGGAGGGAAAAAAATTTGGGGAAGTGGCTTCCAACTTCAGGCTAAGATGAGTAAGATGAGGTACAGGAGCATCCAGTCAGAGCCTGTGTGTAAGAAAATGTTTAGAAAATGCTGATAATAATTAATGAATAGTGAGTGGTTAGTCAATTTCTGTAGCTAATTGTTTACTCTCAGGTTGATTTTAAATATTAACTTTGCTTAGCACTCAGCATTTTTTTTAAAAGTTAGTAATTTCAAAAATGTAAGTATTGATTTCAAAAGTGTTCAGATATACATACAGGCATATTCTTATACATACACACTCATAACACAGTTTCCCCCTACTTTGTAGCCTAACTGTCCTTTCTGTTTGGAATATACTGGACAGTGGAGAGAAGGCCACAAGGTACCCACTAGTGGATAAGTCATCAAATTTTAACTTTAAAAGACTTGAAAATTAGTTGGTATGACTGCAAACAAATCCATACTACTCAAGTACTTGCTTGAGAAGCACAACAGCATTGCTGTAAGTTCCAACAGTCCAGCAGTATTCTCTCTCTTTTTTTGATCTAATTGGTTTTGAAAAAGCATAAGGTTGATGTCACTGTAAATAAATATGTACATATAATATAAATATGATAGATAATTAAGTCTTAAGAAATGGAATGGAATATACTTCACATTAACTATGTTTAGATCACTCAATAATTTTATTAAAGGATATCAGTATAGGAAACAGTACTTCAAAGCACTACCGTTTTGAATAAATTGCTATCACATTTAGAAATATTTTAGAATACAGGAGTTGTTTTCTGCCTTGTGGATACATCAGAATGTATATGTGTGTGCATGCTAAGTTGCTTCAGTTGTATCCAACTCTTTGCAGCCCTGTTGACTGTTGCCTGCGAGGCCCCTCTGTCCATGGGGACTCTCTAGGCAAGAACACTGGAGTGGGTTGCCATTTCCACAGTAAATTTTAAATTACTTATTAGTTTGTTCCTGTGATCTTCCTTCTGACATTAAAGCAAGGAAATCTGAATAAAGTATGAACTTTGGCTAATAAAAAGAATAATATATAGATGTTGGTTTAATATTGTGACAAATGTATCATACTAATGTAAGATGTTAATGATATGGAAAACTGGTGTAGGGTGTATAGGAATTCTTTTGACTATTCAGATGTTTATAAATCTAAAACTATTTAAAAACAAAAATTCATTTTATAGTAGAGCTGCATTATGATATATAATATTTGGTGTGAAGTGCTAAAGTTAAATACTAACTTCTGATTATAAACACAAGTTTCTCTTTGTCTCTGTAAAATGTCTGCTTTGGGAATTATAAAGCAGTTCTTTATACTTTCTTCCACTGTGGTCCCTTTACAGATGTGCTACTGCAGTGAAGTTACTTTGATGAGACTATCTATTAAAACCAAGTTTAAGTTTTAAAAAGAATTGCTTATTACTTTAAATAGACAGTTACTTATTGTTAAATAGACTGCAATTTAAGTAAGAATTAATTGAGAATTTGAATGCATTCTTAAGTGGAGTTTTTGTGACTATAAAGCAGAGTTGCTGTGATGAGAAGCTCATGAGGAGTGGGTTGGAGGGGTAGATAGGACCTGGAGCAGGAGTTGATGCTGGTCTTGGAGATCACTGTGGACCTTTGAATACTGAGCAGGGCAAGGGAGAACACTGAAGTGTTGTTTGAAGGAAATATTTCTGTTTGATGCCTGCAGTATGTTTTGGAGATAGGATGTGCTAAAGGCTGAGACGCTAAATGAGAGAAAATTTTTGGAGTTCAGCAAAAATAATTTCCCCTTCAGATACCTTGCAATAGAAGCAGCACTTTTTTTTTTTTCTCTCACAAACTGTTCTTCCTTCTATTCCTCTTGAAAACAACAGTGTAATATTTTGTCTGACCGCTAGACATCCAGCGTAATCATACCTTTCCTCACATTGCCATTATGCTTGCTCTTGATACATTAGGTATTAGCCATTCTTCTACCTTGGCGATTGCAGTGAATTTCATGAAGTCTGTGTTGTCTTAAGATGATTTTTACTGTGATAATAGTAATGAGAATTTTAATCTAAGATAGCAATGTACAGATCCCCCCTGTGTTTTATCAGGTGGTTTATTTGCATTTTGACAATTCTGCAGAGATGTCCCTTTTATTTTTATCCATGAGGAAATTGGATCTCAGAGAAGCTCAATAACTTTTCCTGTTGTCTCTCAGTTGACAAGAAATGGAGGCTGAATTTGAACTTCAAAGCATTTGACTTTTCATGCTACTCTAAAGCCTTTTGATTATAACATATCTTCTCTTTTATAGGATGCATATAAAATTATATGTAAAGATCTAAAAGCATGTTTTTTTTTCTCTTTCTGAATCCACATTTCAAATGAAGGTTGTAGGATGTGAAGATCTTTCCAACACATGGAATATGTCAGTACTGATGACGAAATGTTTCTAGATTAGTATGTCATGTGGGGATCCAAGTGGGATAATTGGATGACCTTTGAGAAAATTAAGATTGCCTCTCAGAGAGAAGTTTATATCCCACTCCATGGAACAATCTTCCAGTGAAAGATAATTTCATTTTCAGTCCTCAGTAAAGACCAGTGAATTATTACCCTAGAACATATGCTTATTATTGAAAATAGTTATTTTAGTAATAGGAGAATAGCCAAATATCCTATGGTAACTTTCCTTCTTTCCACTGTCTATTTAGAACTTTAAATTATCACATATAGAAGAAACATGATCTAAAGTCTTTAGGAATCTTGTTTACTATATGAATTTGTCTTTAAAATTTGGACAAATTCAGAAAGCAAGAAGTAGATGTATAGTTATGGGTCAAAGGGCATAACAATTTAGCCATTCAGTCATTTAAAGAAAGCAAAGAAATTAAGAGATACTATTGAAGTTTACAAATTTAGCATCCTTTGGGAAAAAATATTGCTGATTGTGTTTTTTAATAGAAAAATTTGAGACTTTTCCTAAGGTTAAATTTACAACAGTGGTCTAGAATTATAATTGTGAAATGCTTAGTAAAATGAATGTTCTGTGAGCCACCAGTGAGGGGAAAGAAGTGCCAACAACCAGAACTTTGATAAAAATTGAATATTGAGAGTCATCTGGGGAAACTGGGACCAACTGTCCCTCCTCCAAGTAAAGCAAAGGAGCTAAGGAAATTATTCAGAAGTTCAAGGGTTGACACAGAGGCCAGTAGCCCATTCAGCTCATGAGTTTGATGGGCTTGTGTATATGAATTGAAGTTTAATATTTTTAGAAAGCTTTAGCAGTTTATATAAAGTAATAAAACATTTTACCTTTTTTAGCATCTCTGTAGGGGAAAATCATTTATTTATTTAAAAATTGTAATAATTAATATTAATCAGTTCATTTGCTCAGTTGCATCCGACTCTTTGCGACCCCATGGACTGCAGCACACCAGGCCTCCCTATCCCTCATCAACTTCTGGAGCTTGCTCAGACTCATGTCCATCAAATCAGTGATCCATCCAACCATCTCATCCTCTGTCGTCCCTTTCTCCTCCCACCTTTAATCTTTCCCAGCATCAGGGTCTTTTCCAGTGAGTCAGTTCTTCGCATCAGGTGGCCAAAGTATTGGAGCTTAAGCTTCAGCATCAGTCCTTCCAGTGAATATTCAGGACTGATTTCCTTTAGGACTGACTGGTTTGATCTTGCAGTCCAAGGGACTCTCAAGAGTCTTCTCCAACACCACAGTTCAAAAGCATCAATTCTTTGGTGCTTAGCTTTCTTTATAGTCAAACTCTTACATCCATACATGACTACTGGAAAAACCATAGCTTTGCTAGATGGACCTTTGTTGGCAAAGTAATGTCTCTGCTTTTTAATATGCTGTCTAGGTTGGTCATAGCTTTCCTTCCAAGGAGCAAGTGTCTTAATTTCATGACTGTAGTCACCATCTGCAGCCATGAAATTGAACTTAATACCCAATGAATTAACTACTTTAAACATTTATAAACTATAAACATAAAGTATAAAACCTACATAAGTTAGAACTCTTTGGGTCCCTCAGTAATTTTTGAAAATATAAATGAGTCGTGAGATCAAAACCAGGGGAACTGCTGCTATACAGAAACTTTATTGTAACTGCTTCTTTTCAAGGAATTTTCTTCATATTTCCTTTAGATTTTTGATTCAGAGGTATCCAGTGTAACTTTTGGCTCTTAGAAAACATGCTCTCTTGACAGTTTTATTTCCTAGATTTAATTGAAGGAGAAATAATGATCAACCAGTATGATAAAGTCATTCAAAAGAGGGTAAGTGTCATGGTTGCAGGGTGGGCCCAGATTCAAGAGAAGGAGAAAGAGACTCCACTTTCTGATGGGAAGAGTGGCAAAGAACTCTCAGCTGTCTATCCTGTGTGGTTCGACCTTTGCGGACACCTTGAACGCCATGGCTTTTGGGAGCTTGGCACCTACTCTCATTAGCTGTTGTTCTTTACAGTGCTGCAACTTCTGCTTTGCAAATTAACAGAACCTTAATTGGCTGCTGCTTGAATTATTTAAAATTATTACCAAATGCAAAATATTTAATGCAGTGAGACTCAAAAGTGACTTATGGCTGTTTATTATCTGCCCATCCCTCCTGGTTTTCAATTTGTAAATTACTAAGTATTGTTGTTCATATTGATTTACTTAAAAACAATTTCTTTCAATGTGATATAAAAATGTAATATAAATCGACTGTCTATCGTAGTATCAGTCAGCTGTTTCTAAATTATGTATATCCACTTCCTCTCAGTGTTTGTAATGTAAGAGTCCCCTGGTTTTGCCCTTAAGGGTTAATCTATCATTGGTAATTATAAGAAGGTACACTATGGCTTCATTCATATAGTTATTTAATTATTATCTCTTTGGAAGAAATTAAGCCCACAAAACAGTATATAAAAATATGTTTCTTAATGTGAAGACAAAAAGTAAAAAGTGAGAAAAAAAATTTTTTTTAACTGCTTACAGTTTTCAATTTGCTTTTCACATGTCCTGAAGTTAAAATGCTGATGAAATGCCTTTCAAGTCTTCTTTTAGTTTCTCCAGGAAAGGTAATATTTTATGCAAGCCCAGGTTAGAAACGCTTGCTTGTTATTAAGCATTTATGTAATTTGGGAATTTTGATAGTTATCAAAGCATGCTAAAAGCACCATTCTTTCAGCTGCCCTTAGAAGTTGCTTCTGAAAATCTGCTTTGAAATTGCTTTCTGAAAGCCTTATTCATGCTATACAGAAAATTAAGCCTTTTCTCTGTTGCAGAGTGGCAAAGGGTCTGTAGATTGTTAGTAGGGGTGTTGGATTGGACAGGCCTGCTGTTACTGATCATGATAAGTAATGCACTATGCTTTCTTAAAAGAACAGTATCAGGGAACTAAAGATTGATTGAAAGCTCAGCATACTGAAAATCTTAATGTTAAATTTGTTTCAAAATATTTGATAGAAAGACATTATAAAACTTGGAACCTAGTGTATGAAATTTTTCCAGAGTGTTGCTGTCAACTCTTAAGTGTTTGCAGTACCAAAGCATAATTGGTCACCATTGCCATTTCAAACAGCAAATTAACTTACTGTGGTATAATGTGTGTCCCTCAGAAACATTCTGGCTATTTTCGTCACATATGAAAATCCAAGATGTGGATTTTAAGTATTCTTGAGAGGAAGATGTAGACTTACAAGGCATCATTTTAGCTAAATTTTTCCTGGCACCTAAATTCTTATTAAGATGAGTTTCTAGATTAGATCTGAGTTAGGGTGTAGCTGCCACACCTTGAACCTTATTGAGTCTAGAGGGGAGTAGCCCTTGTGATTCACAAGATGTTCTAAATTGCATAATACTTCCTAGATGCCTGTAGCAATCCCAGTGTGATTTTCCAGCTTTGTGAGAGTTCCATATTTCCTTTCCTTCTATCTGGCCAAACTAAAGCGTTTTTCTGATCAGTTTTGGCTACTGGTGCATTTTGGAGAGTTCACATTTCAGTGAAGAAACTCTTCAGTTTCCCTGTAAATAACCTTGTAATGTTTTCATGATGGAACCTGGGCAAGGCCAGATCCTAAACGCTAGATTCCTCATTTTGACTTTATGTATTATTCTGCCCTGCTCTAGCACCCTCTTTCATGCCAATTCCTGAATTATCTTTTACCCTCTTGTTGTCATGCATCAGTCCTCAGCTCATCTCTCTGTGATGCCCTGGAAAGATACTTTAACCTTTATTTGTTTGCATTCCTGGTTAGAGGTGATAGCACACAGTGGAGAAATTCTCCCTTCGCTATTCCTTTGATTCTTTTATCCACTCAAGCAGTCATTCATTCTCTTATCCAATAAACATTTATCATACATTCAGCATAATTTTTAAGTCACTGTCCTTGTTTCTATAGTGGAAACGAAGTTTTATTCAATCTTTACCTTCAAAATAAGGCACATAAAGAAGAGACAGTCACAATACAAAGCATGCATGCATGCGTGTGCTCTAAGTCACCTCACCCGTGTCAGACTCTTTGCGACCCTGTGGACTATAGCCCAGCAGGCTCCTCTGTCCATCAATACAAACCACTCTGTGTGAAATGGTGCCACTAAAATTCATTTTGGTTATTTCCCCCAATGGACTTTCTCCCATAAAAAGGATTACATTTAGTGTGGTGATCAGGATGAAGACATTGTGGAAAGCGGGCAGTGAAGTGGCCATTAAGAGGTGGATGGGTAAGGTTTTCATAAAAAGATGTTGCAGAATGGTGTCCCTGGTAGAAGGAACTGAGTTAGAAAATGCAAGAGTGAGAAAGAATAGCTTGAGTTTGGAAGGCTTCAGATCAACACAAGTTCAGCAAGTATTAAGGAATAACAAGGAAGCAATTTTATTTTACTGGAGATATATCAGTATCACTAGATTCAGAAGTTTGCCCTGACTTCTTCTGTGGTATAACCCTTAAATGTCTGTTCTGATTTCCCTTTGGACATTGATATGCTAGTGACAATCTCCATCTGGGTCCCTATTCTGATGCATTAAAAAATTGTTCACAATATATCAATGATTTTGTACAAAAATTTGTTGTATGCCACCAATTACACTTTTCAATGGATTGGTTGTAAAAAATGGTGGAAAATGTAAATTATTGTACTAGAAACCATAAAAAATTAATATATTAAAATGAGTGTATTGTTTGGAACTCCAAAAGAGCCACAGAAGCCCACATTCTAGTGTGGCTACACCATAAATAGACACACCATTTCTCCTGAGGAAAACAAATACTTAAAAAAAAAAAGCCAGAAGTTACCTTATGATTTTCACTTTTGAGTTAATAAGTGTCATCAGTTGACACATAGTTCATACATTAGCAAGATTTTTTATTTGAGCCATGAGCATACACCTTTAGTGAAAAGCAGAAGACAAAACAAATACAGCTAAATGTAGACCAAAAGCAAACAAAAAAACACCTTGAGAACTTTTCTCTTTCTTTCTACCCTATCAAGCTCATATTTTATAGGCAGGTAATACCAGGCTTGGTTACAGATGACATTATTGGCCTACCATTGGTAGGATATGTGACTGGAGTGGAGATTATTTCTGTTGACACCACTGACAATTGTACTTTCTCATTCTTCCTCCTTCCCCACAAGAACCAGTGATATTTATTGATGAGGTTTAGTGGTTCCTACAGTCTTGTGTCATAGTATGTATCTTTTTGTACAGTGCTGACTCCACAATGGGAAGGATCTTTGGGATGTGACCTTGTTACTATCCTGAAACTGATGTCAGAATAGGGACAGATCCTGCAGCAGGATAAAAGAAAAACAATTCTTTAGAAATGGAATTTTCTGCACAGGAACAATGTTAAAATATTCTCCGTGTATATGTACTATCCCTGGGGGGTTAATACACCTTGTTTGTAAAACATGAGTATGAACCATGTAGGGAAAAAATCCTTAGTGATTCCAAGAATTTACAAATCACTGTCAATACCATGGTAGTCAAAATTTATGTAATCATTCTGATATCTTCTTTCAGTTAATGCCAGCTATTTCTGGGATGAATCTCTTCTATTTTTAGCATTTTTGTGCTTTACTTTTTCATTATTTTCAGATACTCTCTACTGCTTATAAAATGTGGTGTTTTACATGATTTTTTCTATAAAAGTAAACAAAAGCTACTAAGTTTTTTGTGTGGTGTCTATTCCTGTATTCATTCTAAGATTCTTGATTTGATATAAGCCAAAAACCAAGACCCATTATTGGATGTCTCCTGTTCCAAGTTTTTATTACTAATTCATTGTTTTTTTATTGTTTATTTTTAATCATCTTTTGAATTATTGACTATTTTATGGTGTCTCATATTAGCAGTTCTATTTTTATATACTTGTTAGGGTAGATTTCACTTTTCTGCCTCACTCCATTTTATATAATGGCTTAGCTTTGAAAATCTTTACTTAATTTAGGGAACATTAATTTGCTTTAACATATTACCATTTAAAATATCTCAGGTTTTGTATGGTCTTGTAAAGACTTTATCTTGAAATTCTCTAAAGGGTGCTTTTTTTTTCCCTCTTTTTAAAACATTTAAAAAAATTCCTCCTGGTATTCTTGTCACATACCATGATATTAAGCAGATGCTCTGATTGACTGTGCTAGATAATATTAAAAATGCATAAATTCAGGTTTCAAGGCAATTGATAACTTTCACTCCCACATTATTCTTCCAGTATTTGACTCCTACTCCATGACATTTTTACCTTAGGCTTCTAACAGCTGTTTCACTACTTAACTTCAAGCTAATTATTTTTCTCCTTATCCTGACTCCACAGAGGTGATGGATCTATTTTTCCTAGACGCTCCTGAAATTCTTAACTGAACCCCTGGAGTACTGTGTCCTATCTTATTCTTTTCAATTCTTCCCCAATGAGGCATGACCAAGAGACTGTTGTATCCTTGAGAGGCAGGTTCTTGGAATGGAGTGGCAGATGGATATACAAGAGTCACCAGTGCGGTGCTAATGGAAATTCAGCTCCAATTAGACTTTAAAGTTGGTTGCTCCCCAAAAGTCTAGAAGTCGTATGAATAGAACTGTTTGCCATGTTGGGATTTTATTCCTTGCTGCTAAACTCCTAGGCAAGGTGATGGTGATACTGGAGGATTCAGATTTAGGAAATGATAGTGATTACAGTGTTGATGATGGTGGTGATCATGACAACGAACATTTATTGAATGCTCATTGTATATTAGGGACTGAGTTAGGCCTTTTATGCAGTTCTGTGAGCATCTGTCAGCTGCCTTCATTGTCAGTGTATTTTCTATTACTATATTACCATATTACCATAAACTTAGTGGCTTATTACACATTTATTATCTTAGTTTCTGTGCATGAAGATTCCAGGTATAGCTTAGCTGAGTCTTCTGCTTATAGTCTCACAAGACTACAATAAAGGTTTCAGTCAAGCTTGCATTCTCATCCAGAGGCTCAACCAGGAAAGGATCGATTTCCTCAGTCCTGTGGTTTTTCTACTGAGAGCTTTATTTCTTGCTGGCTGCTGGCCAGAGGCTCCCTCAGCCCCGAGGAGTCACCCTCAGGTCCTCGCCATGTGGACCGACATGGCCACCACTTTCTCACGGCTGTCCCTGGGAGAGAGAAACTCCTGCAAGACACGTGCTCAGTCCTACGTGATGTGATCCTGTGTATTAGTCATCTGCATCCCGTCATCTTTTCCATACCATACTGCTTAGACGCAAGTCACAGATCCTGCCCATACTTGAGAGGAGAGCTTTTCACGTGGATGTGAACATAAGGTGGCAGGAGTCCCGGGAGCCACCTAGAAGCCTCTGCGTTACTGGCAGGAATTGCTGTTTATCCCCCAACGTCTAGTCTTTCTTTTTGTCCCATAAGAAATAGAAATCCTCTTTGTTAAATAGATATGTGATCATCTGGAATAAACATTTTATAACCTAGATTACCTTGTAGTTAGGCATGGCCATGTGACTAAATAAGGCAGAGCAGCAAGATAAAAGACTTTGGAACTCTGAGGATTTTGTGAAGGTACCTGTCAGCCTTTAAAGATTCTCTACTCCTGACTTTCTGATATGAGAGGAAAATATGCTTTTATTTTGTTTAATCTATCGTTATTTTCGGCTGTCCTTTGCAGCTGAACCTAATCTTAACTGATGTTCTTTTCCATCATCCCCTTTTCTCTTTGCAACAGCTCTTCATTTCCATTCTGTGGTCTATGCTTTTTTTTTCCCCCCAAGGGATTTGAAATCACCCTTAGGTCCAAGTTAAGCTAATCAGCACATTCTGTCTCCTGCTTAGAGGGTTAGGACTGTGACCTATGGCACTCTAATCAGAGTGAATCTGAAATATTTTACTGAGAAATTATGGTAATAAACATTACTGAGAATGTAACAGTAATTCTTACGGAGAAACAGACTTTGCCTGACTCTTGAGGCTCTTGCTTGACAGAGATGACTCGTGGGGCATGTAAACAAACTGAACTTCTTCATTATAAAGGCTGATATCTAGGGGATGGTCTAGAGAAAGCTTTCACACCAGTCCTGAGGTTGGAAATAACACAGAAAGCAGGGTTCTGAGAGCACTGCTCTGACTCCCAGGTTGCAGCTGGGTTAGTCACGACTGCCTCAAGCAGGACTGGGGAGCTCCTATTCAGTACGACTCTCAGAGACGCGCGTGTGAGTGGCGAGCGTTGATGCCCCTGTGCCTGTGGACTGATGCACATACCACAGGGTGCTGCGATGTTCAAGTGATCAGTTCTTGCTAAACTGTGTATCAGCCTCTACGCCTGTAGTCTTCATTCTGGGGAGCAGCGGTATGGAGTTTTTCATTAGACCTTTAGAACTATCACAGTAGCCATCGCTCACTGTAGTAGGATGAACTGCACCACGGCGTTTCCTGTGCTTAAAACAGAGTCTCCCTCTCTCGGGGAGTCTTCTCCTTCAGTCTCTCTTTTACTTGACTCCTTTTAGCATTACATTGATCAAATGTTCACTTAAAAAATGATGTTCTTTATTTCAGTGATTAAAGGGCTTGAAAAGATTTTTGGCCTAAACAAAGAATAGTTTATTAAACCCAGAGCAGATTAAAATTGCTGAACATTTTGGAGACAGAATGAAACTAAGGATTCGTTAGTCTTTTCCTCGTAGGAACCTAACAGATAGCTTAGGGGATGAAAGGCTTTAAATAAGTGAATAAGAAAGTGCTAATCATGTACTTAATCTATTTTTAGTTAGGCAGTTACCACCGCAACTGTATATGTAGAAAAAAGGAAGGCAATGATTTGGAATAGTCTCAGAAGTTTCTCAAAAGGAAACCAGGCCTTGAGCTAGACAGAAGAGGACAGAGAATTGAGGCTGTCCTGAGAATCCTTGGCGTGAGACAGAAACTGTCACCAGACCTGGATGAACTTCCCTTCATTCCATCTCAGATCTAATGGGACAGAGTTTCAGAAGTGAGGCCTGAGTGTCTGTATTTCTAACAAGATCTTTAGAGAATTCTTTCTGGAAACTGGTGTTTGTGTAGGAATTTCTGAAAAGCAGAAAGTGTGCCATATTATTATCACAGCTGCTTGAAAATTAATTTGAGAACACACTTCTTGACTAAAGGACTTTCAAAAAGTCATATGTCATATTCATAGTTCATTGGTATATTATTTATAGTCATTAAAATCATGTATTTGTACATGAGTTGCTGTTCTCTGAATTCTTCCTAAAAATTTTTAAGTCATTAATTTGTACAAGTTTTATTAAAAAGGAAAGAAGTTAGAGTCCACAGAAATAACCTTTCTGCACTCCTTCAATCATTAGTTCATTTCTTTGAAGAACATTGGTTAAGACTGGAGATAAGAAATTTAGAGCAAAATATTCATCTGGTCCTAGAGAATTTTAGGGAGATGATATGAATTAAATACAAATAAATATATAAGGCATGCAAAATGTTGCAGGGGAGGGAGTGATTACTTTTAGCCTTGGAAATTTGTGAATCTTTTGTGAAGCATTTTGAGCCTGAAATTTGTACTTAATGTGTAGGCGAGTTATGGACATAAGGTAAAAAAAGATGTTCCACACAGATGATCCAATATGAATAAAAGCACCTAGGTTTTCACTTTCAAATAAAACTAGAAAATTCACCTTTTAAAAAGTGTGTATATGCAAAGAATAAAATATTAGCTTAAGGAAAAAAATAAGAAAAATGTGTATATATTTACACACATATATACACACATATATACGCATGTATATATACACATATATATTTTTGAAATGTGATTCTGCTTGATTCTGATAGAATGACCATTAAATACACATTTTGAAAACAAATATGAAGCTTCTAAATGGAGAAAGGCTTGCCCTTTGTTTTACATCCAGTGCAGTACATGGTGAATGAGTCATGTGATTTTGCAAAATTGATAAGTGTTACAGATTTACCATAAAAAAGGGGAAACATAGGATCATATAAGTAAAATCAACCTGTTAAAAATCCTGGAGGGCAGAAGGTAAGTAGCATGGTTGAGCTGCTGCCTGTACCCCCACACCCATCCACACCCTGTCAACTTGCCACGCATAAGTAATGAATAAGTACTGCATTGTTTCTGTAGGAAGAACAGATGCCATTTTAAAACCCTGAATAAAATCTGTCAGATTTTGGAGGTGTACTTTTAATGCTTGTCTAAGCATTATTTTGTTTATTTTCTCCTTACCTTACCTGTCTTAGGTTAGGTTCCTAGAACCTGACCCTGAGTTGAGAAATTTTGTGCAAGTGGTTTATTGAAATAGTACTACTGAGAAAATCCTGTAAGAAAGCAAGGGAAGTGGGATAGCACAGGGGGAGGCTTGACCGAGACGTAGTTTTTCCCCAAATCTAGTCGTGGTCGAAGCCTGCTGGAGCTCTGGAGCAGGAGTAGCAACTTGGAGGCAGAGGGACTCACACGTTGTATTCCTGTCTTTCTTTATTCAGTCAGTGTCTAAAGCTGTCCTCGGAGGGATGGCTTAACTTCCCAGAGAGGCAGCTCCCAGAGGCTGGGGACATTCTCACTGAAGGGGTGCTTTTGTCAGCAGCCAGGACCTACAGCAAATAGGAGAAAGGTCCGCTACAGATGAAGGGCAGTGATTTTTAACTGGGGACAGCTCTGTCCCTGAGAGATGAGAAATGTTTGGCAATGTTTGCAGTGGTTTTGATTGTCACAGCTCAGATAGAGAGGTAGTAGTGGTCTTGCTCCTGGAATCTAGTGGACAGAGGTCAGCGATGCTCCTAAACATCCTACAATGCACAGGACAAGTCTTCTACGACAGAAAGTTATCCAGTCCAAATGTCAGCAGTACCAGATTTGAGAAACCCTGGGCAAAGGGAATCTGAACAAAGCACCAATGATGTCTACTACACCCTCCTTTCCATGTGCGCTATTCTGTGTAGACTGCAATAGCAGGAAACAGTTTTACTTGGATCATATCAAGTGAAAAAAAAAAAACTTCATCCATCCATTCACTCATTTATTTATTCATGCATGCATTAATTCAGTAGGTTGATTCACCAGGTAACTATTGAGCACCTATTATGAACCAGGTACTTGACCAGGCAGTGAAGATGTAGGGGTTAGTGTAACCAGGCATCTGCTGTCAGGAAGCTCAGCAGACAGGAAGTGACAGTCATTACAATCTAGTGACTTCGTCATATGTAAACGAGAGATTACACACTTACACAGATTGACTGTACTAACCAACACGTAAATATGTCAATCATTTGGCAAATTCATATTATTTATTATTAACTACTATGTAATAGGCATTATTCTATTAATAGGTGCTGGAGACATAGCAGTGAATAATAAGCAAAAAATATTCTGCCATCAATGTGTACAATCCAGTGGGAAGAATAGCTCATAAACATTCAAGTGAATAATAATAGATAAATAAATAATAAGATTTTAGATAGAGCCAAGTGTTCTGAAGGACACAGAAGAAAAAAAAGTGGAATGGAAGGTTGTGGTAGGATTTGTGGGCACCGTATTTCAGTAGAGGTGATCAGAGGACACTGGTTTGAAGAGAAGATTGTTCAGATGAGACCTTACTTAATGAGAGGGAGTCTGCCAGGTGAAGTTCTAGGGGACGAGGAAGGCCTGTTTCAGAAAGAGGAAGATACTTGGTCTCATTGAGGAATGAAAAGACCAGTATAGTTGGATCCTGAGGCATAAAGGGGTGTAAGTAAGGGATGAGTTCAGAGAGGAGAGGGGCTAGATGATGCAAGATCCTCTAGACCCCCTTAGAGTTTGGATTTTAATCTAATTACAATGGAAATCCACTGGTGGTTTTTAAAAGCAGAATGGTGGCATGATGTGAATTATATTTTGAGATGTTCATTTTAGCAGATATCTGATGGTCCAGCAAGGAGTTTCCTGCAGTGATTCAGTGGAAGATAGTGATCACCAAGAATGACGTTGTGTGTTCGCCTGCAGTGCCTCCCAAATTGTCTTTCTCTGTTATCTTATACCCTTACTTTATTGGGTAAAACATCTACCACTGAATACTGTAGAGATATTGAAATATATTTAACATGTCACTTTTCCTAACACCGCCACTGTATTTCTGAAGAGGTGAATGCATATTAGGTTTGAGCTTTAAAGAGCAGTGAAGCATTCATTTTGCTGTCCCAAAGGTGGACACATTTTTTGAAAGAGGCAACTTTTCAGATTAGTTATTTAAGACATTAGCTACCTAAAATGTATTTGGAATAGCTTCCCAACCAAATCAAATCACTTTCAACTTTCTAAAATATATATAGTTCTTTACTTTGAATGATGAGGCAACTCAGGATGAATAATCAGTCATTGAATAATTAATCATTTATTTCTTGTGTGTCTGTGTGTGTAGCTCACTGACATGAAGACTGAATTTCTCTTAGAATAAAATAAAAAAGGCTGCTAGATGAATAGTTTCTAGAATGATTATTGAGAACAGCTTGCAACCCAGGATTTATAGCTTGATTACAGTCTTCTCACAGACCTTTGGTGAAAAGCAATCATCAATGTAGTCTTGCCTTGAGTTTGAATGACACTATTTGTTTATTCTTGTGTTCACTGAGAGAAGCATGTAATAAAATGAATTCTTATATGTGTTAGTAGCTAATAAAATTTTTGACACATTAATAGGAGTCTTGACAAAAGCCCAGAGGAGCTGGAATATTTTATGAAGATATTTTATAGACAAGTAGGTTTTTATTTTTTATTTTTTTTCATTTATTTTTATTAGTTGGAGGCTAATTACAATATTGTAGTGGGTCTTGTCATACATTGACATGAGTCAGCCATGGATTTACATGTATTCCCCATCCTGATCCCCCCTCCCACCTCCCAACAAGTAGGTTTTTAAAATTAGCTAACATATCATATAAGTATGAAATATATGATTTAAATATATATTTATTATGTAAAATATATTATGTATATATATATATATATATAAACTATAGAATATCAGAATTATTCCACTAATAAAAAGTAGACATTCTTTTGGTAGAATCTCCCCTTTTGAGACATACTTTTAAGAGGTTTCCCTGGTGGCTCAGATGTTAAAAAATCTGCCTGCAATGTAGGAGACCCGGGTGGGAGATCCCCTGGAGAAGGGAAGGGCTACCCACTCCAGTATTGCTGCCTGAAGAATTCCATGAACAGAGGAGCCTGTTGTCTCAGGTAGACTACAGTCCATGGGGTTGCAAGGAGTTGGACATGACTGAGCGCCTAACAGCAACAACAACATTCTTTTAGTAGAATCTTCCCTTTTGAGACATATTTTCAAGGCATATGAATTATAAATTTGGCTAAAGATGGAGCTCTTTGCAGTTGATTATTTAAGTGACATGAATGTTCAGCAGGATTTGTAATTGCTCTAAATGTCTTATTTATAAATGAAAATGAGTAAGCAAGTTTCCTTTTTTTTTTTTTTTTTACTACAACTCTGGCAATATTATTACTGTCTCACCTAATTATAAACCCAGTAGTAACTGTTTCAGACCCATATTACTTTATAGTGCTGAGCTTTATTTAGATGCATGGTATGACAGCACTGCTTTTGGTCAGAGAAATAGAGGTTGTGCTAATTTCTGTCCATGTCACATTGCAGCAGTTTGGCTAGTTGTTATTCTATGTTGCTTCATAAACTCCTGGCATCTTTGTGAGTGTGCTGGTACCATTTACTATATCTGTGTGATTGCCTTTATTATCTAAGTGACTTCCATTTTCTGTCCCAATTTACAAATAGGGCAAGTATCATGGCACTAATTTTTAAAATAAAAATCTGAAGGAGCATAGCAGATACAAATAACTTGTTGAAACCCCTTTTTTTTGTAAGTGGTCAAGAGGCAGTTTAAGATTTGTATGTCAATTTCTGCCTCTCCAAGTCAGGTGACATCAAGTGGGTTTTAAAATGGTCGTAATTGTCCTGCGGTTATCCAGATATATTTTGGCAGAGCTATAACTAGAATGGACTTTTTGAATATATGTTTCTTTCTCCCCCTGACATGCTTCTGGGTGATAGAATTTTTATCATACATGTTACTGTCTCCTAGATCATTAGTTTCCAGTACTCAGGAATTGTAAAAACTCATTAGTGTGTTGGACTCTGGTGCCAGGTCAAATAGAATTTTGAAGTACTATTCTTGATCTGTCAGTTACCTAGACTGATCATACCTTTACAACAATAGAATAGTTTCATAATCCATCCTGATTCAACCTGATGGAGTCATCTATCTATGTGGAAACCTAGCTAAATGGACGTGGAGACAGACGTGGATTTTCCTACCTGTAGCTGGAGCCCTGGTCATCAGTCTGACTCACAGTTACAGTGACAGCACTTCCTCCCTTGCCTGTAGACTGCGACTCAACAGTTTGAACGAATTCTCATATCTGTGTGCATGTTATAAATAATACCTAGGGTGCAGCCACCTTGGTAAAACTTGGTATCATCTACTGAATTTGAAGTGATGCATATCTAGAGGCTCATCAGTTCTATTCCCAGATGAATACCCGTCATATTCCTGAATGCTGCTACGCACTCACGGACATGCGCAAGAAGCTCTTAGCTGCATTTTTCACAATGGCACCCCCCACCCCAACAACTCATATGTCCACCAGCAGTAAAATGGGTTATGTTTTGGTAGATCTGTATAATGTAATGGTATACAGTGGTAAGGATGAAATTACGTGCATACATAACATAGATGAATCACACAAATATAATGTTTGCCTGAAAGGAGCCAGACATAAAAGAATGCATAGTTGGTGATTTCATTTATGTGAAGTCCAAATTCAGGCAAAACTGAACCAAAGTAGGAAGAGATGCAAACTTAGATAAACTATTAAGCAAAGTAAGGAAACGATAACCATAAAAGTAAGGATGGGAATAGCTTTTGGGCAAGGATTGTGATTATGAAGAGGCCAGTGCAGAACATCCAGGAGTGCTGGCAGAGTGTCCTTCATCGGGATGGTGGTGTAAAGGTATTCACTTTCTGATGATCCGTTAGGCTGCCCGGTTATGTTTCATGCACAAAAAATGTGCTTTATATTTCACAAATTTAAAAAAGCCAGAATATAACTGCTTAACCCTGGGACTGTCTGAAAATTAATATTTGGAAAGTACCTTGTAGGGTATAGGGATAATGTCATTTGCAGAAACTTCTGAACAGAATGCTCTGATACTTTGGCCACCTGATGTGAAGAGCTGACTCATTAGAAGAGACCTTGATGCTGGGAAAGACTGCAGGCAGGAGGAGAAGGGTATGACAGAGGATGAGATGGTTGGATGCATCACTGACTCCATGGACGTGAGTTTGAGCAAGCTCCAGGAGATGGTGAAGGACAGGGAGACCTGGCGTGCTGCAGTCCATGGGGTTGCAAAGAGTCGGACAACGACTGAGCGACTGAACAACAACTGAATGGAGAGCGGAGGTGCCAGACCCAAGGTTTAGTTTTTCACACAAACTTCTAACAGAATGTGCCGTGTGCTATTACCCCCCGCCTCCCACACCCGTTACAGGCAGTGGTTACGGCAGGACCGTTAGTGGTGCTCAGCACCTGACAGGTGCTGCAAAGGGCCAGTCATGACTGTCAGTGAGAAACAGTTAGCGGTCCTGCTCAACTGTTGGTCAGTGCCTGAGTGTGTCCCTCCCGCAAGTGAGCAGCTGTCAGCGATGACCCTCAGTGGTCCTGCTCAGCCACTCGTTGCTGCCACATTGGGCCCCTCCCCCACGCAACCGCTGTCAGTGAGCAACTGTTAGTGGGACCTTTCAGCCTATGGTCAGAGTGGAATGGTAGTCTTCCGATGAGGCGTGAAGTAAGAGGCGGCTCCTCACTTTCTCCCTGGGGCCATACAGCTTACCCAGCCTCCGGTCAGCAGGCAAGCTGGGGGCCCAGGGAACAGACTGGGGCTGTATCCAGAGCTCCAGAGCCCTTGCCAAGGCCGTCCACTGGCCCGGCCCAGGCCTTGAGGCCCTGGTGACCCTCTCCCCCGTCCCCGTCTCTGTGACCTAATGGCAGCGGCCATCTGCATAGGACGCAGTCTGTGGGGCCTGCCCCCTGCTCTATAGCAGCCTGAGGAGCCTGAAGGGCCGGTGGGGTCCTGGGCCCCTGGCTCCCTCAGCAATGACAGCTGAGCAGGGTCTGTGGACCAGGCCCTGAGGGAGCCACCAATGAGGTCTGCCTCCTCTTAGCCAGGAACTGGACCTTGGAGGGTGACCCGGGACCTGGCCCTTCCTTGTCAGATCAGAGAATAACATCATTTGGGGGAGGTTTACAGCAACACTGTTACCTGACTGTGTTGTTGTTGTTTAGTTCCTAAGTTGTGTCCAGACTCTTTGTGACCCCGTGGACTGTAGCCTGCCAGGATCCTCTGTCCATGGGATTTCCAAGGCAAGAAAACTGGAGTGGGTTACCATTTCCTTCTCCAGGGGATCTTCTGAACCCAGGGGTAGAACCTGCATCTCCTGCATTGGCAGGTGGATTCTTTACACTGGGTCACCAGGGAAGCCCATAATCTGATTATGATCTGACCTCAAGAACAAAGGCTCTGACACCACGGAGTTCGCAACAATTAACCCACCCCTCCCTCACCTTTCCTAGAAAAGGGCTTTGCTAAGAGCTTTCAGAAAGTTTAGAGTTTTTAAGGCATGAGTCACCCATCTCCCTCTGGGGCCCTCAATAAACCTTTCTCTGTTCCAGACTCCGATGTTTTGGAAATTTTTGGCCTCACTGTGTATTTGGGACAAACTGGCATTTTGTTGACTTACTTTCTTTCAGTATATACAGAAAAATGTTGATTAATTGAGATTCTCATATTTTCAGTCCTTCATTTCATTTTCTGTCTGCGTTAGACCCCCAAATTTATTCAAAGAAATTCAAAAGACCAGTGTAGGATTATAATATGTGCAGCCGCAGTGTGACAGACTCAAGCCTTGGAGCTGCCAGTGCAGCTTCTCTAGCACTTTCACATAGAGATTTTTTTTTTTTTCCTATTTTAAAGTTCTCCCAAATCATAAAAATGAGATTGCTGGTAGTTTGAGAGAAATTTCTCCACACCTTTTACTGGGAATAAATTGATTTCACATAAAAGTAAAATATAAAGGTACCACTGACAACAGCTAACGTGTTACAATGTCTCTGAGAGCTTATCATGTTTCACGCATTCTATTGTATGTGCATGCTTGGGCATTACTGCGTGAAAATCTCACAGCTGCTTCCCGAGGTTGTGTACTTACATTATTCCCATCCTAGAGGTGAGGAAACTGAGATTCAGATGGGTGGGGGGTTGAAAATCGGTCTGAGTCCAAAGCCTATGCTTCTTACTGCTTGAATGTATACTTCATGGTGGATTCATTTAGTTCAAGAGTGCAAAAGAAGTCACTCTTAAGTTTTAATGGTAACTTTAATTCAAACAGAAAATATAAAAAGTTTATAAGCTCTTCATTGCAGTTCCACTGATGTTCTTTATGGATCTTTGAGACCTCCTTTGCTAAGCTCTTACATTTTTAAGCAAAATTCAAAGACAGAGATGGTCAAACTACCTATCTCAATAATTGGTTCAGTTTTACACTATTTCTGGGCTCATGTCTGAGACTCAGCTGGGCCAGTTTCAGACCCCTCTTATATTTTCCAGTCCATTAGTTCACTGATTCCTAAAATGTCAACATTCACTCTTGCCATTCCTGTTTGCCATTCCACTTTGCCTTGATTCATGGAACTAACAGTCCAGGTTCCTATGCAATATAGTTCTTTACAGGATCAAACTTTACTTCCATCACCAGTCACATCCACAATTGGGTGTTGTTTTTGCTTTGGCTCTGTCACTTCATTCTTTCTGGAGTTATGTCTCCACTGATCTCCAGGAGCATATTGGGCACCTACTGACCCGGGAAGTTCATCTTTCAGAGTCCTATCTTTTTGCCTTTTCATACTGTTCATGGGGTTCTCAAGGCAAGAATACTGAAGGGGTTTGCCATTCCCTTCTCAAAAGTGAACCACGTTACAGAGTACCTGAAGAACTATGGGCAGAGGTTCGTGACATTGTACAGGAGACAGTGATCAAGACCATCCCCAAGAAAAAGAAATGCAAAAAGGCAAAATGGTTGTCTGAGGAGGCCTTACAAATAGCTTAGAAAAGAAGAGAAACTAAAGGCAAAGGAGAAAAAGAAAGATACACCCATTTGAATGCAGAGTTCCAAAGAATAGCAAGGAGAGATAAGAAAACTTTCCTCAGTGATCAATGCAAAGAAATAGAGGAAAACAATAGAATGGGAAAGACTAGAGATCTCTTCAAGAAAATTAGAGATACCAAGGGAACAGTTCATGCAAAGATGGACACGATAAAGGACAGAAATGGTACGGACCTAGCAGAAGCAGAAGATTTTAAGATGAGAGGGCAAGAATACATAGAAGAACTATACAAAACAGATCTTCATGACCCAGATAACCACAATGGGGTGATCACTCACCTAGAGCCAGACATCCTGGAATGTGAAGTCAAGTGGGCCTTAGGAAACATCACTATGAGCAAAGCCAGTGGAGGTGATGGAATTCCAGTTGAGCTATTTCAAATCCTCAAAGACGATGCTGTGAAAGTGCTGTACTCAATATACAAGCAAATTTGGAAAACTCAGCAGTGGCCACTGGGTGGGAAAAGGTCAGTTTACATTCCAGTCCCAAAGAAAGACAATGCCAAAGAATGTTCAAACTATCCCACAATTGCATTCATCTCACATGCTAGCAAAGTAATGCTCAAAATTCTCCAAGTCAGGCTTCAAATGTACGTGAACTGTGAACTAGCAGATGTTCACTGGATTTAGAAAAGGCAGAGGAACCAGAGATCAAACTGCCAACATCCATTGATCATCGAAAAGCAAGAAAGTTCCAGAAAAACATCTACTTCTGCTTCCTTGACTATGCCAAAGCCTTTGACTGTGTGGGTCACTACAAACTGTGGATAATTCTTAAAGAGATGGGAATATCAGACCACCTTACCTGCCTCCTGAGAAGTCTATGCAGGCCAAGAGACAGCAGTTAGAAGTGAACATGGAACAACAGACTGGTTCCAAATAGGAAAAGGAGTACGTCAAGGCTGTATTTTGTCACCCTGCTTGTTTAACTTATATGAAGAGTACATTATGTGAAATGACGGGCTGGATGGAGCACAAGCTGGAATCGAGATTGCCAGGAGAAGTATCAATAACCTCAGATACGGAGATGACACCACTCTTATGGCAGAAAGTGAAGGAGAGCTAAAGAGCCTCTTGATGAAAGTGAAAGAGGAGAGTGAAAAAGTTGGCTTAAAGCTCAAGATTCAGTAAACTAAGATCATGGCATCCAGTCCCATCACTTCATGGCAAATAGGTGGGGAAACAATGGAAATAGTGAGAGACTATATTTTTGGGGTCCATAATCACTGCAGATGGTGACTGCAGCCATGAAATTAACAGATGCTTGCTCCTTGGAAGAAAAGCTATGACCAACCTAGACAGCATATTAAAAAGCAGAGACATTACTTTGCCAACAAAGGTCCATCTTGTCAAAGCTGTAGTTTTTCCAGTAGTCACGTATGGATGTGAGAATTGGACTATAAAGAAAGCTGAGTGCCGAAGAATTGATGCTTCTGAACTGTGGTTTTGGAGAAAACTCTTTAGAGCCCCTTGGACTTGAAGGAGATCAAACCAGTCCATCCTAAAGGAGATCAGTCCTGAATATTCATTGGAAGGCCTGATGTTGAAGCTGAAACTCCAGTAGTTTGGCCACCTGATGCGAAGCACTGACTCGTTGGAAAAGACCCTGATGCAGGGAAAGATTGATGGCGGGAGGAGAAGGGGATGCCAGAGGATGAGGTGGTTGGATGGCATCACGGATTTAATGGACGTGAATTTGAGCAAGCTCTGGGAGTTGGTGATGGACAGGGAAGCCTGGCATGCTGCAGTCCGTGGGGTCCCAAAGAGTCGGACACGACTGAGGAACTGAACTGAACTAGTGTGTTCCATATCCAATTTCTGTCTTATTTATGAGCAGCGCTTACACTAAAGACCCTGGTGTAATGCAGGAGTAATGGTGCAGACAGAGGAACAGGTGAAGTTTTGTGGTGTGCCACCATGTTGCACAGGCTATAACTGAGAAATGTATCTGTCGTTAGGATATATAGTTTTGCTTAAAGTAATGAAAGGAAAACTTTGACAGTTTTCTTTAAAATTAGTTGTTTACTTCTTTTTGGTTGCACTGGGTCTTCACTGCTGTGCACGGGCTTTCTGTCGTTGTGAGTGGGGGTCTACTCTTGGTTGCAGTACAAGGTATTCCCACTGTGGTGGCCTCTCTTGTTACAGAGCACAGGCTCTGGTGCACATGGGCTTCAGCAGCCGTGCTGCACAGACTTGGTGGTTGTGGCTCACAGGCCCTAGAGCTCAGGCTCAGTAGTTGTGATGCAAGGACTTTGTTGCAAAGGCTTACTTAGAATCTTCCTGGACCAAAGTTCAAACCCAAGTCCCCTTCATCGGCAAGTGGATTCTTATCCACTGCACCACCCGGGAAGTCAGAAGCCTGACTGTTTTCTTACTAGCCAAGATTTATTGAGCACCTAATATGTTTCAGGCACTGTTGCAAAGCCTTTTTATATATTAACTCTTAATCTGCACCACAAGCCTATGATGTATGTATTCTTATCTTCCCCATTTACAGAAAGCAAATGGAAGCACAAAGAAGTCAGCTAACTTGCCAAGATCACGCACTTATAAGTGGTAGATTTAGGATTTGAATTGAGGAAGGCTAATTTTATAACTCACTTATGAATGGCTATGTGATGTTGTCTCTTCCTGAGTTGAACAGAGATTCAGATGTGTATTCTTCTTCTGTATTAAGAAGAAAATGAGGGACTTCCCTGGTGGTCCAGGGGCTGTGACTCTGCCCTCCAAATTCGGGGGGCCCAGGTTCGATCCCTGGCTAGGGAACTATATCCCACATGCCACAGCTAAGACCTAGCACAGCCAAATAAATTAATAAAGATATTTTAAAAAGGAAGAAAATGAGAGGACATCAGGTATTGTGGAATATTGTGTCTTTTGATTTATTTCAGGTTGAACTATCTGCAGAAGAATAAAGGCACTTATGGTTTCGTTGCCATGTAGTCTGTAAGACAACAGATCTCATAGTGTAGGTTTCTCACACTGTGACGCATTTGTGAACCCTTTGCATGAACCCCTTCGTGAGTAGAGATCGAGTACCACAAAGTGTTCTTTTGGATTTCCCTGAAGCAATGTTATGAAATGGATGGTGACCAGATGTACTGGTCCCTTGTCATTACTTGCTCAAAAAAAATGACCTTTGTATATATTGCTTTCCACTTCTCTTTTAAAAATAGATGTTTTTGTTCTACCAAAGATTTGAAACGGAAAAGTTGTATTGTTTTCCCCTTAAATCATTATATATATATATATATTTTTTTTTTTTACCAAGATATTTTGGGATTATTGATCTAACATGTTTTCATCTTTTGAAACAGATATGGAGTTTAATGTATACAGCATTGGTTTCTGGAATTCAATTCATATTTACTTATGAATTTTATTTTAATTCAGATCTTCTGTAGGTAACTATCATGAATCTGAGTTCTTTTAACTTTTTACTTTTTTTTGAATTAAGTCTATTTCTTATAACAATGTAGAAAATCAGATTCTTTATATTTCTTTGGATAGATGGAAGAACTATATGTAGAAAGTACATTAGTTTTCTATTAATAATTACCACAAATTTAGTGACTTTAAACAGCATACATTTAAGTTCTGGGGATCAGAAGCCTATTGGGCTTGTTTGGGTTCTCTGCTCAGTATATCAGAAGATTCAAATCACAGCATCAGTCTGCTGGGCTTTTATCTGGAGACTCAGGGCAAAAAATCTGCTCCCAAGATCATTCAGATCATTAGTAGAAATCAGTTCCTCATACTTATTGGACTGAGGTTCCTATTTTCTTGCTGATTGTCAGCGAGGAGCCACTTTTCCTCTGCCTGACTGTCTACAGAGAGACCTTGCAGGTTTCCGCTTGTACCAGAGAGCTTGCTCTCCCTAAGTGGGTGGTCACAACCACAGTTGTCAGACTCCTGGTATCCTCTCTGGAAAGTCACAGTGCTGATCAAGGTCCAGAAGAAAAGTTGTTCTCAAGGTGTAAGACCCCACAGCTACTTCAGCTCATCCTCGCTCTCTTTGGCTTTCATTCACTGAGAAGACAGACTATAAACAAAATACACATCCTGCATATACTCTCTAACCTCTGAATCTCTCATTTCTGGATGCCTTCATTTGAGGATTCAGCTGACCCTATTTCTTTTATAACTGGTACTTAATATGCATCAAATTTGTTTCTTTTTTTAAAAGTTTGTTGCCTTTTCAGTTCAGTACAGTTTCAAGTACTTTTTAATGAATCAAACTTCCCTGACACCCCTCCCAACTACCCCATTCCAGTTCATTTAAATACATTTCAGCATAAAACCTAACACTTCCCATTAGAACCAATACAGTGACTCATTCATAAAATGCATTGGAGAGCCTTCTAATGAAGGATAGGGGTCAGCTGTGTCATGGTCCCTTTCTGTGATTCTTTTGTGTGAATTAAAAATCTGCATTGATGCCCTTGAAATACTATGACTTCTTGGATTTTTAACTCGAGTCTTATCATTAATCATAATAGCTATATTTTGAGTTTCTTCATTGTTCTGTACTACTTTTTTATTTAGGTAATATTGGTTTGTAACATTATGTTATGTTTCACGTGCCCAACATTATGTTTTGACTTCTATATACACTGTAGCATACTCACCACCAAATTTTGGTTTCCTTCATTACCACACAGTTAATGCCCTTTACCCATTTTACCCTCCTTTACATCCCTTCCCCTCTAGTAACCACTACTCTGTTATCTGTATCTGTGTGCTTATTTTGTTTTTGTTTTTTAAAAAATATTCCACATATGAGTGAAATTATATGGTATTTGTCTTTCTCTGTATTACTTATTTCACTTAGCATAATACCCTCAAGATCCACCCAGGTTGTTGCCAATGACAAGATTTTGTCATTTTTTGTGGCTGATTCGTATTCCATTATAAGTGTATGTAACATTTTTGCTATCCATTGATCTGTTGATAGGTACTTACATTGATTCCGTAATTTGTCTATTGTAAATAATGCTGCAGTGAATATAGGGGTGCATCTATCTTTTCCAATTAGGGTGTCTGTATTCTTTTAGACAGATACCTGGGATTAGATAACTAGATCACATGGTAGTTCTATTCTTAATGTTTTGAGGAACTTCCATACTGTTTCACACAGTGGCTGAACCAATTTCCATTCCCAGAAATAGTGTATGAGGATTCCCTCTTCTCCATATCCTCTCCAATACTTGTTTATTGCCTCTTTGATAGTAGCCATTCTAATGGACATATGATGATCTCTCATCATGGTTTCGATTTGCATTTTTTAATTGTTAGTGATGTTGAACATTTTCTTTCATGAGCCTATTTGCCATCTGTATGTCTTCTTTGGAAAAAAATATTTATCCGGATTCTCTGCCCATTTTTAAAATTGGGTTGTTTGGATTCTTTTTTGTTGTTGGGGTGTATGAGTTCTTTATATATTTTGGATATTAACTCTGATCAGATACATGATTTGCTAATATATTCTCCCATTCAATAGGTTGTCTTTCCATTTGGTTTATGATTTCCCTTGTGTGTAGAATCTTTTTAGTTCGATATAGTCCCATTTATTTCTGTTTTTTCCCTTGCCTGATAAAACTTATCTAGAGAGATACTACTAAGACCAATGTAAAAGAGCTTATTTCCCATGTTTTTTTCCTAGGAGTATTGTGATTTCAAGTTTTACATTTAAATCTCTATTCTGTTTTGAGTTTAATTTTGAATGTAGTAAGAAAATGATACAATTTCATTATTTTGCATATAGTTGGCCAGTTTTCCCAACACTACTATTGAACAAACTGTCTTTTCCCCACTGTAATTCTTGGCTTCTGTGTCATACTATAAGGTATCATATAAGCATGGGTTTGTTTCTGAGGTCTCTATTCTATTCCATTGATCAACGTGTCTGTTTCTGAGCCAGTTATATAGAGTTTTGGTTACTGTAGCCTTGTACTATCATTTGAAATCAGGGAGTATGATATCCCAATACTCCTTAGGGGATTTCCTTAGGATTGCTTTAGCTATTTAGGGTCTTTTGTGGTTCCATATTAATTTTAGGATTTTTGTTCTATTTCTGTGTCATTAGGATTTTGATGGGGACTGTACTGAATCTGTACATTGCTTTAGGTAACATGGACATTTTAACAATGTCCAGTCTCTGGGCATGGGCTAGCCCATGTTTTTGTATCTTCAATTTCTTTCAACAATATCTTATAGTTTTCAATGTACAAATCTTTTACTTTCTTGGTTGAGTTTATTCCTAGTGTTTTAGTCCTTTTGTTGTGATTATAAATGTGGTTGTTTTTTTAATTTCCCTTTTGGCTATTTGTTATTAGTTTATAGAAATACAACAAATTTTTGTATACTGCTTTGTGTATCCTGCAATTTTATTGTATATTATTATTTCTGATAGTTTTAAGGTACTGTCTTTAGGGTTTTTGATATATAAAATCATGTTATCTGCAAATAGTTACATTTCTGCTTTTTCTTTTCCAGTCTGTATTCCTTTTATTTTTTTTAATACTTAATTGATCTGTCTAGGACTTCTAACACTCTGTTGAATAAGAGTAGTAGGAATGGGAATCCTTGTCCTATTCCTGATCTTAGTGGTATATCTTTGAGTTTTTCACAACTGAGTGTGATGTTAGTGTAGGTTTGTCTTATATGGCCTTTATTATGTTGAAGTATATTCCTTTTATACCCATTGATTTTGTTCAAATGAATGTTGAATATTGTCATCTATTAAGATGATCATATGATTTTTATCCTTCAGTTTGTTAATGTGATGTATCACATTGATTGATTTGTAGATGTCGAATCATCCTTGCTTCCCTGGAATATATTCCACTTGACCATGATGTGTGATCCTTTTAATGTTTGTTTAATTCTATTTGCTAGTATTTTGTTGAAGATTTTTGCACTTACGTTCATCAAAGATATTAGACTGTAGTTTTTTTTCTTTTTCTTTCTTATGTTGTCCTTGTCTGGTTTTGGTATCAGAGTACAATTGACCTTATAGAACGAGTTAGGAAGCATCTTTGCCTCTTCAAATTTTTTGGAAGAATTTGAGAAGGTATTAGCTCTTAACTCTTCTTTCAGTGTTTAGTATAATTCACCAGTGAAACTGTGTGGTCCTGAACTTTTGGTTTTTGGTTACTATTTCAGTCTCTTTACTAGTAATTCCTCTTTTCATATTTTTGATTTCTTCTTGATTTAGTCTTGAAAGGTTGTGTGCTTGTAAGAGTCTGTCCATTTCTTCTAGGTTGTCCAGTTTGTTGGCATACAGCTGTTCGTAAGTCTCATAACCCTTTGTGTTTTTTTGGTATCTCTTGTATCTTCTCTTTGGTTTCTGATTTTATTGGAGCTTTCTCTCTTTTTTCTTAGTGAAGCAGCTAAATGTTTTCAATTTTCTTTATCTTTTCAAAGAACCAACTCTTAGTTTCATCAATCTTTTCTATTATATTTTATAGTGTCTGTTTCATT
The DNA here is from genome assembly GCF_019320065.1 of Cervus canadensis. Taxonomy (NCBI): domain Eukaryota; kingdom Metazoa; phylum Chordata; class Mammalia; order Artiodactyla; family Cervidae; genus Cervus; species Cervus canadensis. Next base: position 12,852,523 of record NC_057395.1, on the reverse strand, counting down.
TAGTTTGACTCTGATTTTTATTATTTTCTTCTTTCTCCTGAAACTTTGGACTTTGTCTTTCTTTTTCTGGTTCCTTTGGATATAAGGTTAGATTATTTATTTGAGGTTTTTTTTTTTTTTTTTTTTGGTTTCTTGAGGTAGGTCAGTATTGCTATAAATTTCCCTCTTGGTTTTAATTTTCATGTCTTCAGGTACTTTTTAAGTTCTTTTTTGATTTCTTCATGGATCCAATAGTTGTTTAGTAGCCTCTTTAGTCTCCAGATATTTGTAATGATTCTTTTTCCCCCCAGCTTCCTTCTCGTAGATGAGTTCTATTTTCACAACATTGTGGCCAGAAAATATTCTTGATTTGATTTCAGTTTTTGTAAATTTAGTAATTCTTGTTTTGTGTCTCAGGGTATGGTTTATCCTTGAGAATGTTTCATGTGTACTTGGGAAGGATAAGTATTCCGCTACATTTGGATGGCGTGTTTTGTAGAAATCTTTTAAGTTAATCTGGTCTAATGTTTCATTTAAGACTGCTGTATTTTTGTTGACTATCTATCTTTATGATCTATCCATTAATGCAAGTGGGGGTTTTAAAGGTTTCTCCTTTTATTGTGTTGTTGTCAATTTGTCACTTTAAGTCCGTCAATAGTTGCTTATATATTGTGGTGTTCCTATGCAAAGTGCATGTCATCTTTATGGATTATTCCCTTTAACATTACATAGTGTCCATTCTTATCTGTCACCTTTTTTGGCTTAAAGTCTATTTTGTGTGGTGTGAGTCTGGCTCTCCCTGCTTTATTTTGGCTGATATTTGCTTGGAGTATCTCTTCACTTTAAGCCTATTTTTGCCTTTAGAACTGAGATGAGTCTCCTGGAGGCAGCATATAGTTGGGTCTTACTTTTGATCCATCCAGCCACTTTGCATATTTTTCTTGGTGAATTCCATCCATTTACATTTTGTATAATTACTGGTAGATAAAGACTTAGTACTGCCACTTTATGCTGTGATTTTTTTGTGTCTCACTTCATTATTTCTTTTTTCTTGTATTTCTGTCTCCCATTTTTGGTGTTTTTTTCTGAATTATTCTCAATTTTCTCTCTTTTTTTTTTTACTATGAGTTTTCTATAAAACATCTTATAGATAAAATAGTCCTTTTCTTGATAGCATCTTACCTTAATTTGTCTATATAGGTTCTGTCCTTTTCCTCTTTCCTTTTTATGTTTTTGTTGCCTCTGATGATTCCTTTTTATGTAATGAGTTTGTCACCAAATCAAAGTATCTATAGTTATTTTTACTGATTTTTTTCTTTTAACCTTTATGCTATGATTAAATGTTTAACGGTCTATTCTGATACAGAGTTGAAATTTTCTGCTTCTATTTATCACCTCACTCAAAGTTTTATATACTTTTGCCTTTTCATTTCAGGTAGAAGAGACTCTTCAACATTCCTTGTAAGGCAGGTCTAGTGATGATGCACTCCTTCAACTTTTATTTGACCGGGAAAGCCTTTACTTCTTCATAGTTGAAAGATAACTTTACTGGATAGAGTATTCTTAGATGATAGTTTTTAATCTTTCAATATTTAGAGGCTATCATTCTACTCTTTCCTGACCTATAAAATTTCTGCTAAGTAATCTAAGATATCCTAGTCATTTATTTATCTCTTTTAGTAGGTCATACATTTCCTGAAGACACACTGTATTTTTTATTTGTATATTGATCAAGGTTTGCCACCTAGCATATAGTAATCACTCAGTAATTTTTTTTCTTGTGTGAAAGCATGAATTTGAAATCTGCTTCTGCCATTAAACATTTAAGTTTTACCTCTAACATGCAATTATTGGTAGAAAGGCTTACATATCATTACTCAAGTTATTATTAAAAAGCTTGAAAAATTTCAACTTGAGGACTGAATCCTGTGACGTGCTATTAGAGACCTGTCTGCAGGATGTTGTTGAGCAATTTTTGGGCTTTGTTATTCAGTCTGCCTAATAGCATTACTATGAAGCCTCTGGTTCTCCATCTTGTCCTGGAGGATATAATTAAAGATTGTTAAATGCTTTACTGAAATCATGATCAAATGTAAATCACATGGGTGACTATCTCACAATAGCACAAATTTTGACATAAGATAATTGGCGATTGATATCTGACGTGTTTCAAGCCAGCTTCTCAATCGCAAACAGGGATAAGCTAGCTTCATATCTTCTCGGGAAGAGTGGAGGGGAGCAAAACAGGAGGCACATGGATCTTAAAGTGCAGGGACGCTGAGAGCATGTCCCTGACAGTCTCTTCTCATATTGCATTGGCAAAATGAAGGTCAAATAGATAGGAAGCCCTTGAATTGCTGGAGCTATCCCAGAGGAGCCAGTTAGTCAAAGTTCCAGTTGCCCCTTGCATATTTGTGCTACAGGGACAAATACTACTAGTTGGGAGCAAATCACTAGTTGGAACTGAGTTGTATATTGTTGGATTCCTGCAGCTAGAACCTAGCCATTTGTCCTACTGAAAGTGTGTGTGGTTCATGGACCAGACACACACACACACACACACATATGTATATACACTATTGTCTACTAAGAGGAACAGAGGGGAATTTTATTAATCAGAAAGGGAGGTAAAGTATAAGTGTACTTGGTTAGGGATGATATTGATAATTGCTTACTGTGAATTTGGAAACTGTGGTACAGAATTTGAGAATGAGATAGCCCCCCCATTAATGTAAAAAACTTGACATAAAGTGTGAAATCTTATTAATAATTTTGATTCAAGAGCCAAAAGGACCTTTGCATGTGCCATTTTGAATTTTGGTGAGTAATATGAAAAATACTTGAATCTCGTTCTAAGTTGGTAACATGAGTAGATGAGGGACAGGGACTTCAAAGAAATTTGGCTTTTGTTTTTTTACTAAGTTGGAGGATTATATGGGCTTCATCTGCTTATTTTTTTCTTTAAATAAAATTGTAGGAATTATTCAGTTGATTTCATTGATTTGGGAAACATTTTTTTTGGATGTAGTCTAGAATAACAATTGTTAAGCTCCTTTAGAACTATGAAATTTGAGGTTAATATGTGACTATGCCAGAAAAATCACAAAACAGTAAGCTGGAAAGAGAACTAAGCAACTTTCAAGACACACCATTTATAAAACTTTGAATTGCTGTAAACTCATCAAGAACCTTTATCATCATCAGTGGACTTTGAAATTGGCAAAAATTTTTTCTCTTATTTAACTTTGCCTCTGTACTTCATTTTGGTAAATTATTTTGTCATTTCTATCCATTTCTAGGTTTTTCTCTTGTAATAGTTGACATATCTCAGAGGATATCCTTGGTGGTGGGAGGGTAGTAATTGTTTTTCATGTCAGTTGATAAACTAGTTTGGTTTGGATGATTTTACTGAAAGTTAGCGTTGACTGTGTTCATCTGAAAAGGAAACAATTTTGACAATTAAAACATACAATTTGTGAGTGCTACATCTAGCTATTGCAGCCGTAATGTGTTGATTGGAAGTGTTTCACGAATCCTTCTCAGGAGCAATCCAAGTGCTGTCTACTGCTCAGAAGGAAAATACGCTCTGTATTTGCCATCACAACGTGCGGATTGCCGTACTTGCCCAAGGCTAAACTTCTGTAATAAAAACTTCTGGACTGAAACACGGTGATGGCACTTAGGTTATTTGTCGCCTAAGTTGTTTCTGCACTATGTAAACCCCATGCAAACAGCTCTCAGTTTGAAAACCTCAGAGAGTTCTGTCACTAGACATTACTGAGTTTCCTTGTGTCAATTCTTTGAAGAATATGTTAGCTGAAGGCTTGCAGTGAGCAGTGGAATCTAGATCTTATGTAGCTGAAGGCAGTGGATTAAAATGGTTTACATCTTCTGACTTTGTCCAGATCACTGTATGAAACTCACTTTGATAGATGCCTTTCTGTGAGGGCGTTATTAAAGACTCATAGTGGATTCTTTGCCCTAGGTATCCTTTGCTGTTTGTTGTTTAGTCGCTAAGTTGTGTCTGACTCTTTGTGACCCATGGACTGTAGCCCACTAGTCTCCTCTATGGGACTTCCTAGGCAAGAATACTGGAGTGGGTTGCCATTTCCTTCTCCAGGGAATCTTCCTGACCCAGGGATCAAACCTGCGTCTCCTTCTTGGCAAACCAATTCTTTACCACTGAGCCGCCTGCCTTCTAAAACAGTATTAAGTCAGGGATCTTAGACTTATCATATCATGCAAGTTTCTTCGTATGGTACTGGAGGAAAATTTGAGAAAGACTTAGAAACATGACTAAACCCATCTTATAAATGCCGTATCCTTAAGAAATCAATTGTGGATTAGCGTGAGGAAGTGCCCATGTGTATCTGCATGGGAGGCTGCCTAGATCTCTTCCACATATTTCAAGGTCTATCTGCAACCATCCCTTTTTAAATTCATAGGAATAGCAATATGGTTGAGTGCCTCTTAAAGGAACTGGTTGTTGTGGAGATAGGCAAAAGCTAGAAAGAGAGTAGGAAAGGAAAAAAAAAAAGAGAGAGATGGAGGGAGTGGAAAACTGGAGGTTGAAAGGATGAAGAATGAGTAATAAAAGTCATTCTGTGGTTATGACCTATACTCTTAAGGGCAGTTCAGTAGAAAAGTTGGCTCTGCTTTTGCTCAGAGGGAAGGAGCACTTTTCATTTGCCAGCCTTCGCTGTGTTTCCTGCGTGTCTTGGGATCGCACATCAGATGAGTAGGAGGAATTCTTCTGTCACTACCAGTGAAATTGTTGTCATCACGTAGCATCGCTACTGTGATCCAACCTTTAGAAGACTTAAATTTGAAAGCGGTATGTGGAATTTCAGCCCTCGCATTATTATTTTTTCTTGTACAAAATGAGGGGAACCCAAGACCTTTTTTTTTTTTTGAGGGAGAACATGATTCAACCTCTTCAAGGACAAAGTTTTTAAATGGCCATGTTGTCATATTCAAATAAATCTGATCCCTCAGATAGTATCCTTAAATAAGTAAGAGAATAATTTTCCCTAGTCATAAAAGTATATCACTTAGGACCCTTATAAATACTGCTGATAGTACTACTATTTTAAAGTAGGACATTTGGAAAATTAAAAAAGTTAAAAAAAGGCATCTATCTGCAGTGAGCACTCAGGAGTAGTTATCAGAGTCCTAAGTGATCCTTTATTTTCCTAATCTCTGGGGCAGTGGATAACTGGAAACCCCGGCTGCTTTCTGGGGTCATATTTTGAGTAATGCCTATTAGATGCTATATTTTAGCTCGTGCTCCTATGGACCAGTAATATTTAAATAGCTTTAATGACTGCATTTAAATCTATTTTATTCCAGATTAATGCATATAGGTAGTAATTCTTTAACCAGAAGATTACAGAGAATTACCTGATGATTTCACTGTTGTACCTCTCCATGTACGACCATGGATCTTATACAGGGCTAATTCTTGACCATACTGGCTAATGTAATTAATGAAACATATGCACATTTGCTGCACTGTGGTTTACAAGTGTTTTTCATTCAGTATAGTAATATTAGTGCTGTTTTTGGTGAAATTGCACTTGGTTTTCCTTACATAATTATTTATGCTTGTGTTTCTAATAGGATGTAGATTCTAGATCCCTCAGTTGTAGACATTATTCATAGTTAGAGCACATATGTGGGTACATGTGTGGGATGGGCTTATTGGGGGCTTGGGAGAATGGAAGCTTATTTTCTTTTATCACTTTTTTGAAAAAAATTCCGTTCCAAGTTTGTGATAATTTTACTCATGAAAGAAAAACTATAGCATGTTTCTAAGTACTAATGTTCAGAAGGGTCAGGAAAAAATGGCTATACCTTTTACATTATTTTTGCAGTGAATTTGGTATTTGAATGTTCTTCAGTTATCAGCATTTTTAGCTCATTAGCAGTGATAACACTGTCCTAAATAACTATAACAGATTTGTAAGAACCAGACCTCTGGACCTAAAGATCCCCTGTCCCGATACTTTCTGAACTCTTCAGTCAAACGATAGCGTATAGAAATGTTATTCTGCCAAGGATGCTCTTCCTTTCTGTCTGACACTTTCATCTCCCAAATGATGTTAATTTTTAAGAAGTAGTTTGTTTCCCTATTAACCTTCATATACTGCTTTGCGAATTGTACTATAATAGTTACTTAGTAAATATATGCTTAATAAATATTTGGCACTGATATTCAACCAAATATTTGTTGAACTAAAAAATCATGTTACTGTTTCCATTTCCATTACATAATACTAGTAAAACAATAATTCTGGTTAGTGGGTGTGACTGCTAGATATTCTTTGCAAATTCTGTGGTTGGGCATAGCTTCAACTAATTCAGGATTCTCAGCCTGCCTGGCTATAGGACTCATCTGTGAAGCTTATAATACTTACAGACTCCAAGGATCCACCCCAGACCTGCTAGCCACAATCTCTGGGTAATTTGGAACATCAGATAAGTCAGAGAAACCTGAAACTAGGGAGTCTGACCTAGGAAGTTGGCCAATGTGTATCTGTATATTGGTATTTATGGGTCTGGGTTGAGTTAGTAGCATTCATTTATTTCTAATGCTGATCAGCTAAAATATCAGAAGAGAAAATTGCTCTGATACGTTCTTTAAATTTCAGCTTCTATGAGACTTCATTGAAGTAATTTTTAAATTGTCATAATTGATAAATATAAAATTATTATTCCCATATGTGAAACACTCTTCTAATGCTTTTCATATGTTTATTAATCGTTAGTACAGAGAGGTGAAATAATTTGCTCAGGGCCACATAGGTAACAAGCGGGAAAACTTGACTTTGAACCTAAAATGTTGAATTTCAGAATTTTTACAATTAACCCCTGGAATATATTGCCTGTAGCCACCAAATACTAATGTGTTAGGCACTAATATACTAAGCACTTAATATACTTTTAAAGTCACTTACCAATCCTATAAAGTAGGGTTAAGAACGGGAAGTTTAGAGAGATTAAGTAATTTGCCCAGAGTTACCCTGCTAGTAAGTGGCAGAACCAGTGTGGTTTGAAGCTTGGTTGGCTCAACTCCAAAACTCTGTGCTTTTAACTACTACCCTATATGCAAGAATGACAGGTTTGAATATGCTATCTCGTTCTCTCTCCAGTATACTGTACAAATAACGGTAGTTACTGCGGGCTTTTTGGAAGGTAATTGTATAACACTTTAATGTCTACATTAAGGAATGCTTTCACTTAATATTGGCAATAAAAAGGGTCGACATTGAATTTTAGAAGAAACTCTGTGATATATTATAGAGTTCCTTGTCCCCAAAATATTTTCAAAGAATAGTTTGGTTCCTTTGTTACTCGCTGAAACCAGGGCTCTGGATTAACGCACTTTTCCTGAAGAGTCAGACAGGACTGAAAACCATGGAACGCGCAGAGACCCTTAACGCCGTGTGTTCTAACACTGCGCCTGCGTGCTTAGTCATGTCTTACCCTTTGTGACCCCACGGACTGTAATCTTCCAGGCTCCTGTGTCCATGGAATTTTTTAGGCAGGAATGCTGGAGTGGGTTGCCATTCTCTTCTCTAGGGGATCTTCCCGACCCAGGGATTGAACCCGTGTGTCTTGTGTCTTCTGCATTGGCAGGCTGATTCTTTGCCACTAGTGTCACCTGGGAAGCTGTTTTAATGTTAAAGGATAGAATAGTTGGTGGAAAATTATGTATTTGTGAACACTGGGAAGATGTTACACTTAATTTCCTTCATTTGATCATTAAATGTTTTACACATGTGCATTTTGTCATAAGTAAGTGTTTTTCTCTAATTTGAAATAATTTATAAGTTTGAGGGCAGGAGGAGAAGGGGACAACAGAGGATAAGATGGTTGGATGGCATCACCAACTCGATGGACATGTGTTTGGGTGGACTCCGGGAGTTGGTGATGGACAGGGAGGCCTGGCGTGCTGCAGTTCATGGGATCTCAAAGAGTAGGACACGACTGAGCGACTGAACTGAACTGATAAATTTAAGTACTTATTAAAGATTTAATAAATCTTTAAATTATTAGAGCAAGGAGGTCTGGCATGCTGCAGTCCATGGGGTCGCAAAGAGTCAGATACAACTGAGCAACTGAACAACAACAACAAAGGATTTAATTTGAAGTGCTTCTCTTTTCCCCTCGTTTTTGTACCAAAATGAAGGTGAAACGTTAATTGGTTTTAATGGCTCCTACTGCCATCTCTCTGTCTAGGACTTGTAAGGAAAGGGGGAGAATTGAAGAAAAACTTGTGAAATTTGTATGGGGAGGTGAGAAAGCTTAATGTGCTTGTGAACCAGCACACTTCTTCTAGGTAGTACTATTTCAGTGTAATAAATATTGAAATCCAATTTTTACTTTTAGCCCTCACCCTTTAAATGTAATAGTTAACATTCAAAGAGGAATTTTCTAAGGAAGCATGATAACTAAACTCCTGTACCTGGAAAATATCAGTGCCTGATAAACTAGGAAATAAGAGTGTCTTATAAAACCAGAGAATAGACCTTTTTTCCCGAGCAAGGGCCTGCTAATTTGGGTTCACAACCAGAATGGAGTAGTCCGGGTTGTGCAGTTACTGTTGCACTTCAGCAGAAGACTATAGCTCTCTGAGCCATGTATCTGGCTGTTTATACTCTCTGTTTCCCAGTAAAAATGATCCCCACCAGCAAGGGCTAATTCATCCAAAACACTCTGCCAGTAACTCTGTGACTTTGATTTAACAAGTAACCATCTAGATACTTGTTCTTATATGGCAAAAAAAATTTATTGGGGTTTTGGAATACATAAAGAAGACTTTTATCACTTTAAAGCTTAAGACAGCAAATCGTTAAAAATTTTGTTACTCCTTCCACTTTTTAGCAGGCCAAAATTTACAAATAGCTCATATAGCTTAATATTAAAAAAACAAACAACCTAATAAAAAAAATGGGCAGAAGATCTAAACAGACATTTTAAACTTTTACCAAGGGTCGAAGAATAATATATTGAGCCCCATCCTGTGTTAGAAAGAAAAGTATGCCTTTGTTAACATTAGCTTCTATAAAATCAGTACACATTCAGAGGGGAAATAGAAATTGCAGAGAAAACCTGTTGATTTTGCTTCCCCACTTTCCACTTTTTGTCACCTTCTCTAATCATGAAGGTGTGATCACTCACCTAGAGCCAGACATCCTGGAATGTGAAGTCAAGTGGGCCTTAGGAAACATCACTACGAACAAAGCTAGTGAAGGTCATGGAATTCCAGTTGAGCTATTTCAAATCCTGAAAGATGATGCCGTGAAAGTGCTGCACTCAATATGCCAGTAAATTTGGAAAACTCAGCAGTGGCCACAGGACTGGAAAGGATCAGTTTTCATTCTAATCCCAAGGAAAGGCAACGCCAAAGAATGTTCGTGCTACTGCACAACTGCACTCATCCCACAGGCTAGCAAAGTAATGCTCAAAATTCTCCAAGCCAGGCTTCAACAGTACGCGAACCGTGAACTTCCAGATGTTCAAGCTGGATTTAGAAAAGGCAGAGGAACCAGAGATCAAATTGCCAACATCCGTTGATCATAGAAAAAGCAAGAGAGTTTCAGAAAAACATCTATTTGTGCTTTATTGACTATGCCAAAGCCTTTGACTGTGTGGATCACAATAAACTGGAAAATTCTTCAGGAGATGGGAATACCAGACCACCTGACCTTCCTCTTGAGAAACCTGTATGTGGGTCAGAAGCAACAGTTAGAACTGGACATGGACCAACAGACTGGTTTAAAATTGGGAAAGGAGTACATCAAGGCTGTAAATGCAGAGTACATCATGAGAAATGCCGGACTGGATGAAGCATAAGCTGGAACCAAAATTGCCGGGAGAAATGTCAACAACCTCAGGTATGCAGATGACACCACCCTTGTGGCAGAAAGCTAAGGAGAACTAAAGAGCCTCTTGATGAAAGTGGAAGAGGACAGTGAAAATGTTGGCTTAAAACTCAGCAATCAGAAAACTAAGATCATGGCATCTGGTCCCATCAATTCATGGCAAGTAGATGGGGGAACAATGGAAACAGTGACAGACTTTATTTGGGGGGGCTCCAAAATCACTGCAGATGATGACTGCAGACATGAAATTAAAAGATGCTTGCTCCTTGCAAGAAAAGCTATGACCAACCTACACAGCATATTAAAAAGCAGAGATACTACTTTGCTGACAAAGGTCCATCTAGTCAAAGCTATGGCTTTTCTAGTAGTCATGTATGGATGTGAGTTGGACTCTAAAGAAATCTATCTGCCAAAGAATTGATGCTTTTGAACTGTGGTGTTGGAGAAGACTGTTGAGAGTCCCTCGGACTGCAAGGAGATCCAGCCAGTCCATCCTAAAGGAAATTAGTCCTGAATATTCATTGGAAGGACTGATGCTGAAGCTGAAACTCCAATACTTTGGCCATCTGATGCGAAGAACTGACTCTTGGAAAAGACCCTGATGCTGGGAAAGATTGAAGGCAGGAGGAGAAAGGGACGAGAGAGGATGAGATAGTTGGATGGTATCACCAACTCGATGGACATGTGTTTGGGTAAACTCCAGGAGTTGGTGATGGACAGAGAGGCCTGGCATACTGCAGTCCATGGGGTCACAAAGAGTTGGATATGACTGAGCGACTGAACTGAACTTCCAATGTCACTTCTAATATTAGACACCGAGAAAGTATTTCTTCCATCATCAAAGGTGAAAATAAAATGTACTGATTATTTACTAAGAGCCAGGTATAAGTTGAATGCCTAAGTTGAAATATATAATTTATTCCTTACAATTAGGAAGCACTATTATTATCCTCTTTTATAGAAGGTGAAACTGAGGCTTAGAAAGGATGGGTAAATTGCTCAAGGCCAAATCCCAAGTAGGTTGTAGAAACTGGATGCAAATCCAGATTTTTCTAATTAAAAGACAATGCTCTTTGTCATAATTCTAATATCAATTGTACATAGAATTTAATAGAGTGTTCTTGTACATTTAGTTTTACACATGTGGAGTCAGCATATCCCAGTGAAGAGAGCAATGTAGAAAAGACAGGAGATCAAGAGTTAAGATCCTTGCAGCTGCATTTGGAATCAGGTTTTTTTTTTTTTTTGAAATTGTAATTCTGCCGTTTATATTGTGTGAGTTGCAGAATCTGTTTAAACTTCACTTTCTTTTGTGAATTGGAAAGCGAAGGAGATAATTAATGTGGAATACTTCGTGAATGGTCTGAGTAGTTATCATGAAGTTGGTGTTGATACTCTTGTTTGTAGAATGGTTTACAGTTTGCAAAGAACTTTCAGAAAGGTTGTCTCAGATGATACTTAGTGATACATCCCTTTGAAGCTCATTCATTCTTTTACTCCTTTATCAAAGAAATATATTTTTGAGCGTCTATTAAGTGCCAGGCATTGTTTTATATGTTGGGGTAATTTAGCAGTGAGGCAGCAGGAGAAAAAAAATTCCTTACTTTCATGGAATTTGCATTTTAATGGGGAATATGGATGATAAGACATACGTAAAATAGTCAGTATATTTGTGGCCCCATGGACTCTAGCCCACCAGGCTCCTCTGTCGATGGGGATTCTCCTGGCAAGAATACCGGAATATGCCCTCCTCCAGGGGATCTTCCCAACCCAGGGATCGAACCCAGGTCTCCCGCATTGCAGGCAGATTCTTTACTGTCTGGGCCACCAGGGAAGCCCCCATATTACATAACAGTAACAAGAATAAAGGTGACATTTAGCTCCTGTATGGTGAATACTATAAGCCATGCTCTCTTCAGTAGTTAGAAGCATATTTTGATTCATAGATGTGTTTTTCCATTATGGACTTCTTAAACACTGTAAACAGGTTATATAGTTCAACTGCAAACTTTTTTTCCAAATTTTGTTTTGTTTAAAACAATGAAGGGATTGATTTTTCTATTTAATTATTATTACACATCACTAAAATTTATGAAAGCTCTTCTAGGTATCTCTAAGATTTTGTGACATATTGGCTAAAATTATGAAATTAAATGTAGATCTCTAATATCTGTCTATGTCATAAATCTGGTAAGTATACTCTGAATAAGGCATTTCACTAGTTCAAAGATTATTTTTAAAATAATTATTTAAAAACCATTAAATAATCTTGGCATCACTTTTCTTTTGTACATAAGTTAGTAGTACTCATGGGGTTTATGCCTCAAATTCAGCTCCAAGCCTGGTGAAAATTCTCAGTAATCTGGCACTTCCCTCCTGGGTCTTAGAAGACACAAAAGAATCATGAGAAGGTGTTACAGTGAACTCAGACATAAAGATTTGTCTGCCAACTCTGAGTATAAATTTACTGAAAGCTGCAAGAAAGACAAGTGTTATTCTCAGGGTAGTTTCCAGCCGTTATTGACCACCAAAAGTCACCGTTCAGCATCTGTAAGCCTTGGGACACAAATGCACATTTGCCGCATTGAAATGGTTTGAGATTTAATCCTAAAAAAGTCTTCTAATTGTTACCCCAGTAAAAGGAAGTAATTTTTTTATGGACTCAGAACTCAGTTTTAAAGTTATTGAAGAAACATTTCTGCTATTTAAAGATAGTGGTTAAGAGCTCAAGCTTCTGGAGCAGACAGGATCCTTCTTCTACCACTTGCTAACTATGTAGCTAGCTAACTATGTATCACCACTGAGTTCCATAATACTCATTCTCCACGGAGTGGCTAATGACTATCAGAACTGAAATCTGGTAGTCTGAGCCGCACACCTCTGTCTTCCTCCTCCTCCACCTGAGACCCCTGTTACCAATCCTCCCAGGGCCTTCCCTTACACTCGAATGAGGCCTGAACTTTCTGCCGAGGCCTCTGCCCACCAGAGCCTTCAGGGACTCAAGCTGGTGTGCGTTACTGCCCTCACCTCTGCTTGCTCTCTGAGCCTGAGCCCCCTGACATTTCTTTCAATCCCTGAATTCACTAAACGACTCCGAACACTACCTCATTCTTCGTGTGGTTGACTCTTGATCCCTTAGGTCTTATCCCTTCCCACCCAATCTAAACAGGTTTTCTTGTTATACTCACTCAGGCACCAAGTTTTCTCTCTCATGGCATGTATAAAATCATGTCATGATTTTTTATTTTATGTTCGTTTGGTTCTTGATTAATACCTGAATTCCTGCCTCCTCCAGTTATAATCCCCATGTCTTTTTAGTTCATTGCTGTATACCCAGACCCAGGCAGAGTAAATCATCATTAATGTTGAATGACTAAAATATCTAATACCATAAACTTTCAAAACATTAATTTTCTCATCTGATAAATACAATATAGTGCCTTCCTCTGCTTTCCTTTTCTGTTTTGTATCTCTTTCCATCTGAGGGTTTGACCTCCTCTCTGGCCCAGCTCCTAACTGCTTCCTCTGAGCCCATTTCAGCCCTTTACTTTTGGATTCCAACTTCCCATGCTACCTGTTAAGTTGCTGTGTGAAGTAAACAAGATTAAAATATTTAAAACAGCACTATGCTTGACCAAGTTTCAACATAGGGCAGTATCTACAGCAATGGTATGTATCAATGGTACGTAGCAATGTATCTACCAAACATTCATTAAGAGCACTGTATGTGTGGGACATTGCTAATGTTTGTAAAACATATTTTTAAAAGATAGCTTTGTTAAACTTTTGTTTTACCTTATCTTTACTGTTTTATTACTATTAGCATTGGTCTTCACATCTCAGAAATTAAAATGTAGAATTCCAGCAGTGATTCCATGCTTTTAAATGGAACCTTGATATAAATGAGCCTCAATTTTGTAATGCCACACTTATTAGAGCCATGTTGTGCATTCAAAAGGGTAATTACTTTGGGTAGTCATTTCCTAGACTGCACTCCCCACCCCCTCAACCAGCTGGCACTGAGAAAGAAGCACTGCTTTCCTGTGTGCACACAATGAGTCTCTAAAATCCCATTATCCCCAACCTCCACATGCTTCCTTTTGAAGTCTCTTTAAAAAAAAAAAAAAAAAAGCCTTTCAAGACAGTCCTAAAATTAATTTCTAATCTCATTTCACCCATATAGTATAAAAATGAGATGATGGGTAGCAAGTGGGATGGCTCTAGAATATGATTTTCTTACCCCTGGAATTCTATGATATTTGTGGGAAAGCCTGGTAAAGTTTGTATGGGTGGGTAGACATATTTCTTCAAAAATACTCTGAGATAAAGTTAGATGTAAATCTATTTTGATGTCCAGAGAATAGAGAAATGTTAATTTGGTTATTCCAGTTCTTTTTCTTTCGTCTGTTCATAGTGTCTATAGTAGTTTCCACGAACTTCTCAAGACCGGCATCCTTTTAAACTCTGATCTTCTGTTAGAATCCTCCTCTGCTCTTCTTTTCTGCTTTATGTCTCTTTCCACCTGAGGGTTTGACCTCCTCTTTGGCCCAGCTCCGAACTGCCTCCTCTGAGCCCACTGCTCTCCTTTACTTTTGGATTCCACCTTCCCGTGCTACTCTGCTTCTCTTAGCATTCTTGAATTAATTGACATTTTTTCCCTGAGAATGACACCTTCCGTCTTACCTGTTCCAACTCTTACTGTCACTGTTTGATGAAACTGGAAGAGGTGTGTGGAATAGAGATAGTTTCAGAACAGATTCCCTGCCCCTGAAAGACCTTTTCTTGGCTACTGTTCAAAGTCCTTTCTTTTGAAATTCTTATTTTACATCAACATCATCTAATTACATCATTGTCTCCTTCTTCATCTCCAGGGTACTTCCCCATCTTCCTTAAGGCTTGTTTTAAAGCCTTCCCTGCACACCAGTCCTTTCCACCTCTGAGCGGTTGTTGCCTCCTTGCTGGTGACTCTTCCAAAATTGCAGTTTCTCAGTCACAGCCTTTAACTTCCATCCTCCTAGAGGCACAGCCACAGCTTGGACCATGCCTCTTGTGCATCTCAGTTTTCTTTGCTCCTGTTAAATAGGCTCTCTGTCCTCATTGTATGTTCCTAACTCTATATCCCATCTCATTCCTGAGGTCAATAAAATCTTCCTGTTATTCACTTCCTTTTTCTCTCTCTTGATCGATGAAGATCCCTTTACCTCTAAACTTCTTAAAGCGTAGACGTAATCATTATTTCTGTTTTCTTTATCTCTCGTTATCCTGCCAACATCACAGAGGCTTTTTGCCTCCTTATCCTGCCGACAGTGCTTGAGGATCCCTGATGGTCTCCTTTTTTTCATATTCAATTTACTCTTCCAAGTTTATATTCCTGACTGCCTTTTGGACATCCTCCTTTTTAAAAATGTTTCTAGCTCCTTGATTTCATTATACTCAATATTTTCTCATGATGATTTCCCCCCTTTGTAATTCATCGTTTTTGTTTTTTGCTTTCGTTCGCCTCTTTCCTCTTCTACCTGTACAAAGGGTAGGCGTTCCTTTGTCGGTTTTCTCTCTGCTTGCTTTCTGTTGGTGATCTCACTCATCCTCTTAACTTTGGTAATCAGCTGTTAGGCATGCATTCCCTTCCTTGATGCTGAGGCTCTGTCCCCACACGCTCGTTTCCAGCTTCCTGGTAGACATTTCCAGAGGAATAACATAAGAGCACTTTAAACCTAAGGCGATTACTAGTTATCATCTAAGTAGGGACACTATCGAAGGCAAAGGTGGAACTATTCACAGGCAGCCAGTGTAAACCTGTGCTGTGCATGTGGTCACCTATTGAAACTCAGTCCTGTTACTTTCATCATTAGCAATTGCTCACCAGCATTTACTTACTCAGCTGAAAATCATCTTCAGATTCAGTTTTTATTCTTTCTTCAGTTTCCAGTTCCTGTAAGTTCTACCTTTCCTGTGTCTTTTGAATTGCACCTTGTTTTAAATTTCACCGTTCACTCCTCTCACCTGGAATATTGCATTGATGTCTAACTTGTATTCTTACTCCCAGTTCCTCCTTTTTTAAATCCTTCACGCGATAGTCTTTATTTCCACAAAATGTTCCTAGAGCACATTGATTTTTTTATGCACTGCTTAACAGTCACGGTCAGAGAATGTCATAAAGGTGTCTCAGCTTGACATTTAGCACAGTTAACATGGTTTAACAGCATAAAACTTGTTCAGCCTCATCTCCTTCACGGACTCTGTGTTTCAGCTGGACTGTCGGCTTCTCCCCAAACATCTCCTTAATCAGTGGTCCTCAAACTCAGCAGAAACACCTTTGAAATGAAAAGTATATATAAATACTCGAAACCTGAGAGATTTAAATTTAGTAGGTCTGTATTGAGGCCTGGTTAAGTTAATAAGGAGCCTCCCCAAGTGATTCTGACAAAAGCCAGCATTGAGAAGCACTGCCTCTGTTTTCCAGCCTCTGTGACTTTGTTCACCATTTTCTCTCCATAACCAATATCTGTTTTTCTTGATTTCTCCTTAAATACTTTCCTATCTTCCAATACCAGCCTTAGTTTTACCTCCTTCATGAGGTCTTCTTTGATCCATCCAGATGGATGTAACTGTTTTGTCTATACTGCAGTCACAGTAAACTTTCACTGGATTATTTGTTGTCTTAGGGTCTCTAGGCAGCACACTTCTTGAAGGTAAGGATCCTACCATTTTATAATATACAAGCCACTGGGTAAGGTCATTGGCTATTGAGAGTTTTTTTGCAGAGATGTTGAAGTTCTTAAGAAAGTGATTAATAACCAAGAGTTATTATTATTATTTGCTAATTTAACCCCAAATCCCAAAATGTAAAGTGCAGTACTTTTAATTCGAACTCTATGCTAAATTAAGATTTGTTAATCATGCTAAGAAGGAAAAAGGGATAGAATTTTAAATGCCACTACTGTTTTCAGGGACAGATGAGCTAATCTTAAAATTCAGTGGTGGATTGTTTCCCTTTTAACACCCACTTTTCAGGTGCTTTAAAGCATGTGGGTCTCTTTGGATTCCTCTTGAAAACTGTCATGTTGGCACATAGCTATAAAATGTGCTTCTCAGAAAACGTGGTGAGGAACACTGACTTTTACTGGTTCCTTTGGCACAGGGGAATACTTTAATAAATAGGCTTCACCGAAAGATAGAGCGATGTTGCTTTTAATAGGGAACAGAGTGTAAGTATGGTGATTTAATGCAGGTACAAGTGCCTGCGTCCAAAAACAAAGTTTTGATTTTTGTCAAACATTCAGCAGGGGAGTGATTTTTTCCCTCATTTTTTTTTTTTTGTAGCTTCCCCCATTGTATTCTTCTTAACTGTGTATGGTGTATATTCAGAATTTTTTCCTTTATTTTTCTTTGTTAGTACCTGATCAATAAAAATTTTGAACATTCAGAATAGATGCATATATTTCTATTATATAATTAGTGTCCTTGAGGTAGAGATTTGTATTATTCATTGAAAGTATATATATATATATATATGTGTGTGTGTGTGTGTGTGTGTATATATATATATATATATGTATATATATATATATCTCAACAAAGTAGTTGTATTTCATAGCGAGCTTAGGTAAAAGAATAAACTTTTAGCCTTTCAATGTTTTCTTTACTTGCTAGTGTAAAATGTATTTCTGAGTTATCCCAGGTAAAATAATCAAAACACATATATTCAGTTCAGTTCAGTCCAGTCACGCAGTCGTGTCCGACTCTTTGTAACCCCCATGGACTGCATCACTCCAGGCGTTCCTGTCCATCACCAACTCCTAGAGCTTGCTCAAACTCATGTCCATCGAGTCGGTGATGCCATCGAACCATCTTATCCTCTGTCGCCCCCTTTTCCTCCTGCCTTCAGTCTTTTCCAGCACTGGAGAAGGGAATGGCAAACCACTTCAGTATTCTTGCCTTGAGAACGCCATGAACAGTATGAAAAGGCAAAAAAATGCATATATACATAGAACACACAAATTTTTCTGTGCTCCTGAAAGGTATACTAACTAGAAAACAGTTCTTGGCTTTTGACTTTTTATAAACTCACAGGTTTATAGGGACTTTATGGAACCATTCAGCCTTGCTCTGACTTCTGACAGAACTGTAGCTAGACTACTCAAAACCCCTTAAAGCAAAATCAGACTTCCTTCAGATAATGTTCATTATATTCAATGTTAATCACATTTTCTTTGCTAGGTTATTCCTAGAAAACAGCTACCCTTCTTAACAGTAAGTCAAAGGAGAAAGTACTGAGATACATTTGAAGATGGCAAATGGATATTGAATGAGGATTTATAGGCAGTTGGAGGTAATTCTCCGCAGAGTAGTAGGAGCAGCGATACTAGCACACCACTGGGAACACATGGCTCCTTTGCTTGACCATAATGGCGTGTCTTACATGTTGTGACCACTGTACAGTTTCCAAGCACTTTGTCTCATCTAGTCCTTACAACAACCCTGAGAGGTGGGTGGTATTAACGGTCCCAGTACAGACAGTATAGACAAGGGCACTAAGCTAAGGAGAGTAAGTGGTTTGTTTTTACTTACCTGGTAAGTGGCAGGTCTGAAATTTTGGATCCTCTGATGCCAACTCACAATACCAAAAAACTGTTTTAAAAAATAACATTTTTCAAAAACCACCTTAAAGTATCAGCCAGGACAACAGCAGCAGTGTACAAAGACTGAAAGTTTACAAAAGCACATCTGAAGCTTTCTGTAAGAGCGTTCCAGCAGACTGTTGGGATATTCGTTTATGCCTGAAACACTGAGCCATTGAAGTAAAATGATACACACGCTCAAGATACTGCTGTCTTTTTTATTTGTAGCCAACATTTTTTTTTTTTGCCTAGAAAAATACATGGGGATATTTAGGACTACTGTGCTGGGCAGTTTGCTACTTTAGTGATAGGAACATAATCTTGAAAAAGCAAACACGATTATTTTGTACTTTTTTTTTGTTTTATTCAGCAATAAGACCACAATTTTTCATATTTAAGGAAGTATGAAAAATTTGTCGAGTTTTAAAAGCTGAATACATGTAGCGTTGGATCAAGGCACATACAAGACTGGCCAAAGGGCGTACAATGCACTTTGGTTTTTTGTTGGGAAAAAAAAAAGTTATGGCAACGGAAAAGTGATGAGGTTTTAAACAAGTCATAGCTCACAATTCAGTAGGAAGCTGGAAAAAAATGTTACAAGTTCATTACATAGTAGTATCTGGAAAACCGTGACAGTAATGGGCAGTATTCTTGATCATTGTGAAAGTAAATTGAACATTTATGTACAGTGTTAAAACATTTCACATAAACCAGATCTAAATTTGATTTCTAGTATTTATTTTTCTTTTAAATTCTCACTTATTTAAAGTACTACTTTCTCTTCATTGTTGAGGGGAATTGCTTGTAGTTATACTACTCTTAAAATGTGTTTAAGCTTTTTTTAAACTTCCTTTATGATAAAAACATTGTAAACACTAACAAGTGTGTCTTCAAAGTTGATTTTCAAAAATCAAGACAGTATAGGCAAAACCAAAATGGAATTGATTCTTGTGTTTGTTACGCTATGTGAGTCTAAGTTTTCATGTTTTTTTCCTAAGTACAAGTTTCCCCCACTTGGAAGCACGCTTACATTATTGTTTTCGTGAAGTCCTTTATTATCAAAGCTTTGTTAACAATGGCATTAACAACAGCAGACTTCACCCTCCTTTTAGGCCAACTGATGTATTCAGTTTAGAAGATAATGTTTACTTTCTTAAGGAGGTCTAATTTACTTAGCATAAAAATGGAGCTATGCAGCAAGTCTGATATTGCCCATTACTTCACATATTTTGATTATTGAATACCACTGGAATACAAATTTAATAGTTGGAACATTATTTCATAACTACTTTTTGAAATTTAATTTTTCTCATTCAGCCAGTTTTGTTTTTTTTACATTTTATTAATACCAAAGTGAAAAATGGCCTGTGCTTATACTACAAGGATCTCATGTGAATGCAGTCCTGATTGTTCAACACAGCAAGAAAATTCACTTTCACAGTCAACAAGTCATCTTACTCAGTAGAACACAAAGTAAATGGTTTATAACTTCAATATTTGCAAGGAAAATACAGTACAAATTACTAAAAAATACTAAAATATAGAATTGTGTTCAGGCATCTCCACTACATCAATCGCAGCAGTAACCTGAAATTTGAAACTTTTAATAAAAAGTTCTTAAATATAAATTATATGGCAAATGTACAGTACATTGCTTTTCTCAGTCTCTTTTTCCAGTGTTTTGCAGTAGAGCAGGGTTCCTACCATCACCTCCCTTAGGTTTAAAAAACCGACACACGGTCCGCTGCAAGCCCTCCTGCATCATGAGTGTGAGTGATCCGAGTCTGGAATACCACTGTCTCTATAGCTTCGGTTACTGCTGCTCTCACTGTGATTGTTTTTGTACAGATTCATCCCATTGGGAGGAAATATGGTGTGTATCACAAATTCCTCCTTTGAGATGGGTTCACTGCTTATCGGTAACATCTGAAAAGAAGTCTCCCTGATTTCCAGGATGGAGTTGTCCTTCTTGGTGCCGGCTTCCGCATAGTCGTCCTTTCTCCTCCGCCCTTTGCTGTAGGCACAGTTCCGTGAGAAGAGGGATCCGTTCCTGTGAACGTACCAGCACACCAAAGCCAGCAGGGCGATGCTCACCAGGGCCACAGCCCCGCCAATGATGGCGGCCAGTGGCAGACTGGGGTTTTTGTAAGGTTCTTTCTCTTGCTCTCGATTAAGGGTGGTTGTAGGGTTGTACATTCGAAGGGGTGCAGTTTCAGTCTCAATACAAACAGGAGTTTCATCAAACAGATAGAGGTTACTGGTTTCCATGGGAACCATGCAGACTCGATAGGGTGAATCAGGCTCCAGGGCTGTGACCAAGTATTCGCTGCGTTCTCCTGTTACAATTGTTTCAGTTATAGATCCAAACGCTGGGCTGTGGTCCAGTTTGAGCCAGCTGAGTCTTAAAGCAGTCATAGGTAGGACAAGTTTCCAAGAGATATGAATTGTGTCAGGGGTGACAGATTTCACAGTAATGATAATTGTTTTTCTTGCCGGAATCCCTGTGGTTCGCTGGTCCTTAGCGAGTCTGGGGTTCTTCGGGTCTGGTTGTTTGGTCACAGGAGCTGGCCACTGGCCTTGAGCAGGATGTACCGTATTGGGCGTCCCAGTGGTTATCTGAATGGTGCTTACAACCGGGTTGTCCTTACAATCAAACAGTTCCGCATTGAGGTCCTTGATAGCCATCCCTCGAACCTTTTCTGGAGCTTGGCACATGAGCCCACGCACGTTGACCTTCACAGGTAGTGATTGTAGCCAGTCACGTACCCATTTCATCTTGCATCCACAATACCAGGGATTGTTTCGAAGAATCAGTTGTGTTATGTTGTCCAAATCATCAAAGATACCCTGAGGTAAATTACTTAGGTTATTATTGGACATATCAAGTCGATACAGCTGCCTCAGATAAGAAAAAGCATTTGGGGGCACCCTATTGATGTGGTTATCTTGAAGATAAAGCTTCCTTAGGTTTGTGCCTGGAAGGTTTACTGGTGCAGCAGTCAGGGAATTCCGTACCAGTGACAGTTCTGTTAAGTTGACTAGGTTGAAGAAAACTTTATCACCCAATCCATGGTTGTTCAGCAGGTTTCCATCCAAAACCAGGCGTTTTAAGCTAGTGAGGCCTTGAAGAGATGGTGATGAGATAGTGGATATGCGGTTATCATCCAAACGGAGCTCCTCTATAGTCCTGGGCAAACCCCAGGGGATTGTGCTAAGGTGATTACGAGACAGGAAGAGCAGGCGGAGATAGTTACTGTCTCTGAATGCCCCCTCTTCAATGCTAACAGCTGAGACAGAGTTATCATCTAAATGTAATTCTTCCAGATAGGGAATTTTTGAAAGTGAATCATAAGTGATGGTCCTTATGTTATTTTCTTGCAGATGTAACTCTTTGACGTACTTTGGTAGGTTGGTAGGAAATTCATCTAAACTGTTGTGATATAGGTATATTCTTTCTACTTTCAGCAAGTTTTTCAAATCTGATGGAATCCCAGCATTATTTATTTGGTTGTTCTGAAGGTAGAGAGTTGTAGCATCCTCTGGTATTCCTGTTGGAATGGATGTCAGAAAGCGATCATTACAGTAAATGAAACCGGCATCACAGCGGCACACAGATGGACAGGGTTTAGCCATAACTGATAGTGGTGCCACCTGGAGGAACAGCCCAATTTTAGTCCCAATGAGGAAGACGCTCCAGGCTGGGCTGATCATGGTCAGCAGTGTTGAGGTCCTTACACAAGGTAGTTTCAGAGCCCTAAAGTGGAGTGAGTTTAAAAAAAAAAAAGCAACAGAAAACCATCAGACCAGCATACTTAAAATAGTATTCAAAATAGATGTGAACATTGAAACATCTAATAATCATTTTTATTAATTTTTTCTTGCATGCTGAGTTTTTTTTTTTTTTGCATGCTAGCTAATGATGAACATAATCATACAATATTTTTACCTTAAATATTTCTGGTATTAAGAAGTATTTTGTCCCAAATCTATTTAACTTTGAAAGTTTAATATAGTTTTATTGAATGTTTTAAAGCATTCTCATAGCACTTTTATGTCAATTTTGTGACCATTGGCCAAGCTAGTCGGATTTCTAATTTTTCCTTAATATTCATAATGAATTAACACATAGGAATATGATTTGTTATATTTAAGATAATCATGTTACTATTCTTAAAAACCAAAAATTTATATCTGCTTTTTACATGGTAAGCTGTACAAGTATAGAAATCTGTAGTAAAAAATCTATTCTCATACTATGGAATAATTACACACCTCTGGAGACCCTGAATCCCAGTTAAGTCAATTGTTTGCTTTTATTATTTATATTATTTTTCTTTGATTATTAATATTAAACATTGTGAGATAGGCATTTCTAGCACGAAAATAAGAAGGGATTGTTTTCATTTACTTTTGGGAAGGAATGATTTATATAACTAATACGTCTATCTTATCTAAGTGGAAAATTCCATTTCATGTTAAACTAACTCTTTTTTTCCTACTTTACTGTATGTTTTGTACTACATGGTATAATGGCTTTATGAACATTTTTCATTATATTCTAGCTCATAACATGTTTTCATAATGCATTTATCTTTCTTCAAGTTCTAATCTAAAATATGATTCACCTTTCTCCATAGGTGGAGATTTATAGATTTATACTTATCTAGTGTGTAATATAATTTCTTCTGCACCTTTAGGTATTAATTAGCCTTTATAATTTCAGGCATGAAAATAAGACTTTAATATTTTTCCTACCTTATTGAACGATGTGGGTAAATTTTGCGTGAGTGAAAATCCAATGCACATATATTATTTTCCTGGTGAGGGGCTGGGACTTATAAACTCTTGTTTAGTCCTTGGAAATGTTCTTCACTGTTTATTCAAGTAATTCTATGCCGCACACACCTCCAGATCAGGCTTGCTGTTGTCAATGAACATTCCAGCTGCGGTTCAGCATGGTGGGCAAGCTCATTAAAGTAGGGACCAGAAACAATTCAGTTTCCTGTTACTATGTAGAACACATGGCTTCCTATTTTTTTTCCTTTCTTATAGAGTTTCTGTGTGAAGGTTCCTTTTGTGTAGCTTAATTCCCTTAGTGGAAATTGCTCTCTTTGAAATTCTTATTGGTTCTTCTGTGCAATGTGGTCAGAGATAGTAACTTCAGATCCTCATGAAGAAAGCCATTCATGATGCTAAGGCCTGTATAGTAATAGGTTTTTCAGGCAGTTACCCCCCACCTTTATTCCCATCCAGGATTATCCAAGTATAAACTTTGTACAGTAGCTACATCCTGAGGTATGATTACCTGCTGTGAAATAGCTATTTCCAGCTTTTGCTTCTTGCTGCTTTCTCAGAATATCTGGAGCAGTCACAGGTTATGCAAGAACAGATATTCTTTCAAGAGGTAAAGAAAACTTAATTCAAATATTCTTCATGGGAAAAATGGAAGCATACTAGATTTCCTTTATATTTCTGTTCCTTGAAATACACTGGACCTGAGCAGCTCCTGTGAAAGTAAAATGTTTTAATCAGCTATTAACAAAGAACTTTAACATACTAGAGACATTTCCTAGAAATTTAGCTTCAATTCTTTCTTTAGGCAACACCTTTCATCATAGTAGTTGTTGAAAAGGGATAAGATGACCTCTTTGTCTTTTATTTCCCATTTTGCTATATAAATAAAGTGGGAGCCAAAGTTGAGTTTGTCACAAAATAATTTCAGTTGTTAACTGACTGCTAGTGTGACTTTGAATTAAACACAGAAGCGAAGCTTTATGCAAGAGACAGTAAGCCTCTTCTATGGGTTTTGAATGCAGGTCAGGTCAATCTTTAAAATTTCACTTTCATATCTTATATAAAATGATAAAGTGTGCAAAAGGAAGAAAATAAGTACATGAAAGAGGTAAGCAAAGCCACAACTAGGATTTTTTTTATGAAATGCCATAACTTCTTAGATATTTCTGAACATAGTTTTACAAAGTCATATAGTCTACAATTTAAAGAGTTGAAAAGGGTTTGCTTTAGAAGTTTTCTTTTGATTTGCCCAGTGTCTTGTTTAATTCTTCCTGCAGGCCTCACTTTTCCCTATTGTGGAATGTGGGCACTACAACCTTCCTCCTTAGAACTATTTTTAAAGGCTAGTTGATGATCTTGAAACTCTAGTTACTCAGGTATTCTTGGCCAAAGGCAGTGTAGAAGTTCAAGTCATAACATTTTTTGAGAAGAATACAATTTTTAACAAACTAAACTTGAGAAACTGTATTTGGAACAGAAAGGACACTATTTCAGTCCATCTCCTTGTAATGACTCTTAGGAAAGCATATCAAAACCTGACAAGGCATTTCTCTCTTGGTGCAAACAGGAACATGTCAGTTTCCAAAAATTATCTTTTTAACTTCTGAAAGAGGCTTACAGCTTGACCAAAGAGACTCATGATTTTAAGGATGACTGCTTTGTCCATTATCTAATATGCATGAAGATTTTGGGGGGTGGACAGGGAAGTGGGTAGTTTCAGTATCTGTTACATAAAGTTATATACTCAGGGACTTTCTATACAAGTAAGGTACATTAAGGTATCATGGAAATATTTGACCCTAAAAGTAGAAGCGATTTGTTTCTCCCTCAGTAATTACCTTGCATCCAACAAGGATAGCATCTGTTCCAGAATTCAAACAGTACTCAAACTGAATTTTAAATAAGACCAAGATTTGTGTTTCTGGCTCTCACTGAAAATTCAGATTCTTTTAGTTTGTCACCAGGTATCAACACTATCATAGACTGAATTAACAGAAGTAAACTGAAAAAACGTTACCAATACAATTAATTTATTATTTAGGAAACCTGAAGTAAAAATAGCAGTTAGCAGATGGATAAAGTAGTCTCTAGTGAATATAGCAAAATGCCCACAGAGGAAAGTTTAAGTGATGTATTGCTTAATGTTAGGTTTTACAAGTAATGCCTTTAGGGCTTTGCTCATTATTGTTGAATTTCAGTGGAGTATTTACTTGAAAACTTGCTTTCTTGGTATGTGAACATGGAAAACCAAGCTGTGAAATTAATAATTACAATGTTACTTTAAAAAGTATCTTCTGTTAAAATGTTTTCTAAGCTTGAAAATTATTCGACATATAAAACAATTTGGTAAATTTAAGAAAAAAAATTAAAGCAATTTAGGAAACAGTTTTGTTAAAATGCATTAAAAACTAATTAAAACCATTATAAAAATCGCACAGAGAACCTGCTTAAACTGTTGCCAATAGCCGGGCATTTCTCCTACACCAGGACAGACTTTAAAGTTGAGAAGATGAATCTGATGAATGGAAGTTAAAAATTGTTGGTCAGCCTAGAGTATGTACAAGGTGATGATCATAATGATAACCAGAGATACAGCTGGTAGCTGAAGTGCAAGTATTTTACCAATTCAAAATCCAATATGTACTGATTTCATGTTTTCAAACTAGAGAAAGAAAAAATACTCCCCACTGGTATGAAGAGGAAGACGACTTTATGTTGTTTGTTTTGCTTTACATGTGTGAAGCTGCTTCCTCTGCTGTATTTGATGTGCAAACTCACATGGCCATGAATACAATGGTGGTAATAACCTGGGATTAACAGAAAGCCTAAAATCTCATTCAGTTCTTGGAAAGTGCCATTCTCTTCTCCCCAGATTGCATTAAAACAAAAGGCAAAAATACAAAACATATTTCTCTGGAGAGGATACTCTTTCAAAAATGAAGATTCCTTCACAAGTTCCTACTCCCTTTACTTAAACAGTCCAATGCATGCATGATTGTGTTTCATATCTTATGTCTTCTCTTGCCTTTTTATATTTAAAAACTATAGTGCTAAAGAGGTTTGTTTTATTTTGCATATTAGAGGCTGTAATGGTCTTTCCATCTGAAATAAGCAGTTCTGCTTCCATGTTTAGACTTCCCTCTTTCTGAGCTGGTTCTACATATTCATGCATATAGAGACATTGTAGTTGCATGTGACTGATGAAAAAAAAAAAATGACCCCCACTGGCATGAACACTGTGGCCAGGTTTCCATAACATCGACTTCAGAGTCTTTATGTCTGCATAGGCTTGAAAGAGGCCATTACTTCTGAACAAAAAGGAATCAATCTTTTAGAAAAATATTGTTAATGGGGTAACTTGGGGGAAAGCATAAATGGAGCCCTGCTTACTTAAAGGAATGTTTAAGGTTTTAAAAAAAAATCATATCCTTACTTAAGTATATAGCATTTAGAACTGTAGCAAAAAGAAAAACATAATCACCGTACTGGTAAATTAAACTTATAATATGGATCTTCCTATCAGTTTCTTTTTATAAATTAAAAAATATGGATTTAAAAAATGCATTTATAATGTAATCACATCCATGAAAAGTCACCAATTGATTTCCATGATACACTTTAAAGAAGTATGTAAATAGATAAGGATGCTATCATTTTGAGATACTTCAAGAAAATGAATATAATTGAACAAGTTGTATCTGAATAGAATACTGGTATTTATAGTCAAGAACATGAGGCAGTCTATATGTTTATATGACTCCTTCTCTGCTACTATTTTGGAGGTGGGAATGTTTGAGATGAGAAGGTATTTGGTATTTCTTATGTTTTGATCACTTAGATTAAGATTATATGTTGATAGTGCTAACTTCCTAAATCCTTCATTTGTCCCTTTGAATTAAATTGATTTTTGATATGAAATCATTGCTCTAAAATAAAATCTTAAATTGAGTAGAGTTTGGAGATTTTAGTTTGTTTTTAATGATTTGCCTCACATCATGGTCTCTAAAGTATCCAGGGACTTTTAAATATATTAAATTTAAAAGTGGAAAAGTATGTAGAACTTTTAATCGAAGTTAACTGCATTATTTTGAGTAAAACCTTGAGACTGAAGAAAACACATGATTGCTCAAACTTATCCAAGTCTCTGAATATTTCCGGGTACACTGAATTTTTTTTTTCTTTTTTTTTTGAGGGGTACACTGAAATTTATACAATCATAATTTAGAGTATTAGGAAAGTAATTTATTTATGAAGGCTTAAACTGCTGCTAGAAAGCTCTACAAAATGATCAACCTCTGAATGTTAAGTCTTTGCAACGACAAATAGTATTTCAAATAAACTATGTGTATGGTTAAACTGAAAAACTGGAGTATATCAGGTTAGTTGGTAGTGACAGCAAAATGCTTTCTAAGCAGCCTGTCTGGTAGTTAAATTTTCCACGATCATCAGATTTCAGGAAAGTTCCAATTCTTTTGTTTAATGCCAGGCAAGCAGAAGGACCTCTAACTCTCCTCTTGAGAGTCATGAAGTCTGAAGGGTTTGCTGAGAGGGAGAGAAGCAAGTGTGCCTTTCCTGACTTGGTTTTACCCAGACTATTTTCTAGCCTAGAAAGTTTGTTTCTTTTATGTAAATAGGGGATGGAAGTTCCAAAGCAAAGGATTTTCACTTTCTCCTTTTATGTTACAGGTTCTTTTCCCCAGTAGGTTTGTGATAAATGAATCTAATTCTGCTTCATTTATTTTGGCTTGTAAAGTTAAATCAAGCATCCTTAAAACAAAAAGGGAAACTGGGATGTTATCTTTCATCATAGTGAAACCTGCTTCTTTATTATGATATTAAGCCAAACTAAATAAGTTAGAGAACCATGGCTTATAAGAATGAATAAGAGATTAATTTAGAGGTTGGTAAAGGTGAGCAGCTGAGAGCTTGGGGCAGGGAACAAGCTTTAAGTTTGCATTGACTTTTAGGCAATTGCAATTAAAATTATGCTTATCCTTGTTAAACTGTAAACATTTTCCCACTGTGAGCCTGATATTCCTTCTTCTGTGTGGTGAGTACAGTTTGGTTGATATGCTTTAAGTTTCTAATAGTCAAGTTTCCATACTCTAGTACAACAAATATATAGGTTCGCTGTGTGCCACACACTGGGCTGGAAGATAACATCCATAATCATAAAAACATCCTTTTTTTTTTTCATGTCAGAGTTGAGTATAATTGCTGATTTAAACCGTTGAAGAGGAGGAAAATCATTAGCACACAAACTGGTCAACCCACAGTTCAGTGGTGCACTTTAAAAACGGGGTTTAACCAAGTGTGGTCTCTGGGCTTTCTTTTCAAAGTTGCCACGGTAACTTGTGCACGTGAAAAGTGAAAGAATAAAGAACAAAAGCTGTCATTGTCTCATCAGAGACAGCAATTTCTCCTTTCTTGCATTTAGGCAGACTAATACCTGGAGAGAGCTTTTTATGCATTCCTGACACTTGATTTGGGGGGCTAGGAAAGAGATTATGCATATGTTAAACAAATGCAACTTTAGCTGCTGCTTAAATTACGTTTTGTTCTTTTTTACTTAAAATCTGTTTTCTCTAGCTCTCTTGTCAACAGACATCAAAGTCCTGAAACCAGCTCTCCTATGCAATATAAACATGGCTTTCAATTTGTTTTTTTAATGTGATGTTTTACCAAAGTTAGTGATGTTGATCTGCATTCTGTAACTGGAAAATGCTTTCTGAAATATATATTTCTGTTGTGGTTCTTAAGAGGCAGAAGACTTTTTCCAGGAGACATTTACAGACCATCTCTTAGTTAGAAATGTGTTTGTTGACTTGTGATAAGTTTTTGAAATGGTGGACTGTTAGAAAGAGTTGACAAAAGGTCCTTTTTATGCTCTGAAGAGAAAACTGCACTTTGGAGAATTAATACTGCTGAGAGATTTACTGTAGAGTTTTTGCCCGCTGGGGGGTGGTACACTCTACCAGAACACAGCTTTCAGAAGCCGCAAGTCAGATGTTGGCTGCTGCCGGCCAGTTTTCCTCTGGTTTAATTACAACAAAGCCTCCCGTTGAGAACAGTGAAGGCCTCTGGGGCACAAGGTGGGGGTGGGAGGGAAGGGGGACTGAGGGGAAAGGAGGGCAGAAACTACAACCTTTGAAAAATTTATTGAATCTTATTTCCCTTGTTGGCTTCATTTATGCTGGCCTTCATTTGACTTTCAGCAATTAGTTACAATGCTATTACAATAAACTGGTTGAATAAAAGAATATTTAAGGGGGTTTATTCAGAATTTTTAAGTTAGTCTTGGATCTTGGCATTAAACACATTCTTTGTTATGTAGCCCACCCACCTTAAAAATAGGGGGAAAAGTTAACCACTGAAATGGCTAGTTTTAAACCTTTTTTTTTTTTTTTCAGATAAGCAGGTTTAATCTAATATTGATATGAACACTGGCATATCAAGAATAAAAACATAAAGAAGAAACATTCATATAACATTAATGCAAGGCAAGTCCTCTGCTACTGATTTTTGTTGGGTTTAAAATTGTTCAAAATAATCCAGAAAGAGGAGGAAGCCTTAGGGTGTGTGGCCAAGAAAAGCAGAGACAAATCTGTCTGCAGTACACTTGTGTGTTTAAAGCTGATAATTGTATTTTTCATCTGGAGACACTGTTCATTAGGGTCTTGTGTCCCTAGGCAAGAGATGCTGAACGTAACTGGGGTTTCTATTTGATTGGGCAATATAGGCTAGAGAAGAAACTGGGGTAAAGATAATTAATAGCTTGCTAACAAAGTCTGACAGCCACAAGATTTCAACCAAATTTATTTCACACCGCTTCATTTAGCTCTGAAAAAGTTTTGATAGAATTGGAGGCTCCTTAATTAACACTTGGAAGCGAAAGAAACATACCTTCTATTTTACTGCCACATTCAGTTACGACAAATTTTCTTACTGTTTTTCTTCTTTTTGAAAAAAAGTTTACTTGCTGCCCAGTTATATATTTCACAGATGTTAATGTTTAGGAAGTGTTTAATTGGCCATTTTGAACCTAAGCATAATCGATTTAAAATGGGGGGGTGATGAAAAGCCCAATTAATAGCATAGTATTATACAGCACAATTAATAACTGATAATTAGTATTATACAGTATTATATACAATATTAATGAATTCATTATGTTTATTCATTCAATAATATCTTTGCTGAATCTTGGGCTTGATATATTTTTGGCAGTATTCTATTTAAAAAAGAAATTAGATGTGATTTTCCTGTTTAAACACATGCAATCATGTTTTTGTAACCCTGTTTTTTATTTCAGGCTAATTAATATATCTAGATACGTGTGTTTGTGTGTGTGTACATTGTATACACACATATATCTGCAAACTAAGTGGCATATCTCTGATTTAATCTTCTTACAGGTTAAAACCTGGCATATTATTATTAATATTGGTAGTAGCGGTAACATTAATATTTTGTAGTACTTTTAAAAGGTTCATTTCTTTCTTTCATCATTTCAAAAGAGATGGGTATCAGTCATCTGTCACTTTGAGGTCCTGTCTGAAAACAAATTCATTCTTTATGTTTATGCTGGTTAGGATATTCCTGTGTGATTGGGGATAAATGAAAGGCATAGCTTCAGCCTATACACTATTATAGTGTCTTTATTCATATTGTTTCCTGCTAATGAGGGAACATATGTGTGCATTTTAGAGCTGATAGATTTATTAAGAAAATTTAAAATAGCTAATTATTAAAACCGTTAGAGAATTTGGTTCTATAATTGGCACATATCAAGGCTTTTTTTTTTCTTTTTCATTCTCAGGAGGTAAATAACAATCAAAGCCCCAGATGTTGAGAAAATATAGGCCTGTTGCACTCTTTACTTCTATGCAACCATTTTGTTTCAGATCTAATTCACTGAAAAAAATTTTTTTTGAGTAGATACATTTAGGTAGTTTTTGAAAGATTTGTGGTATGAAAATATTTCTTTCAATGTAAGATTTTCCTATTATAAGTTGTAAGTGAATGGATACTCTTGAGTATCCCACTTCATGAGGCTCTACTCATTTTTCCCCCTGCCACCCTGAAATCCCTGCATACATCAGGCTTAGCTTCCAGGCTGAGCTTTGTTAGTTTTTCTGAGTAGACTTTGCCAATTACTATGCTAGTCACATACCACATTTGCCCAAGCAATGGATTTTGGCGTTCTGCTGGATAGGGGATATGGTTTGTAAGAGAGTTTCCCCCTCCTCTGACTTGAATTCACTAGTTGAGATTTGCAAGCCTGGAATGCTTGAAGCAGCTCTGGCAGGATAGCAGTGCAAGCTTTAAAATCTAGGTGTAGCTGTTAATCCTTACAGAGGCACATCAGTCTCCAGGAGTAGCTGGGCTAGCTGTGAGCAAGATGTATGCTTTTCATGCACTGCGTACTCATGGGCTGAGGGATTATTGATTTTCCTTCAGAGTTGTAAAAACAGCAATTGGTGATCATACCACACATACAGTACACGCCAAGTTAGCTAGACCTTTCGCTTTCTCTCTGTGGAAAAAATCTGCCTTGTGTTAACATTTAACTTCCCAGCTTATCGTTTTCCATAAGCCTCTTTTCAAGTAGCAACTACACGAGACATAAGATAGCCACTTATCGTTATTTTTTTTTTTTTCTTTAATGAAAGAAAGGTTTCAAGAAACTTCTTGCATTTGGCTGCAAGAGTCCAATTTTTCCTTGCTGGCTTGCACGCACACACACTGCTCGCCCTGGTGACAGAGCAAACGTCCGTATCTGGACGCCTCATGATACCAAGCCATTCCTTTCTAGAGAGTAAAACCGAGCAAACTTTCTGGGACAATCATAAGGAAAAACAGGGGAAACACTTACCAGGAAGACGAGAAAAAGCAATCCCATATATCCTGCCGCGCTAGCTGTAATTCCACTGCCTGGGAACTGGAGTAATAACCCTCCCCCTCCGCCCAGCTCGGAGTCCAGTCCACATAAAGCCCACGGCAGCCGCAGGCTGAGCCGGTCCCGTTCGGATCACTCCTCCACCGAGGAGCAAGTAGGGGCCAGCATTTCAGTTTGCTGCACAGCCCACCTCCAAGTCTGAAGTTAAAGCCTCACCTCGCAGTGGTTGAAGAAGGGGGTGATGTCATAGATGGGCAGGACTTCGCCGAGCTGGCGCTCAGTGAGGTAACTCGAGGATCAGACAGATGAGCTTTGCCAACGCTAGAGGGAGTGAGAGCAGCCGGAATGAGGTGCTTGGCCTGGCAGGGCTGGGATGCCACTGGTTGGTAGGTGGCCCTTGGGAATCGCAGTCTCTGCTGAAGTTGACTACGTACAGCAGGGTGGTGGTAGCAAGCTTATGAAAAATGCAAGACTGCTAGAAGACTGTGTGTTACAATAGAAAGACATGGGTTCTTTTTAAGCCATCTGTATTAGAAAGGAGTTAAGCAAAATCATATTTTCATTGTTGACTAGTTACAGTAATGTTATAAATGTGAAGGCTAGTAAACCCAACAGTGAATATTTATTCAACAAATGAATAGAAAGCAGGTTCAAGTAATTAACTGATTGATTTAAGGGAAGGAAACAGGAATTCCACAAGGGTAAAAGGAAAAAAAAAAAAGGTAACCATTTTTTTTTTCCTGGAGGTAATGAGTAAGTTTTTGTTTGTATCTGTTGGTTTTAGGAAGTGAAACTATTTATCATATACTCCCGAAGTTATTTATACATCTCTTTAGAGCCCAGTAGATAGATTTTTCATATTTAAAGGGACTCTTCCTAAAATAAAAAGGTTTTGAAAAATTAAAGAGTAGTTTTCTTTCTGATATATTTTTGCTTTGAACATGAGTTAAGATACAAACTTAAGATGCAAACATAGAAGAAAGAAATCTTTCAGAAATAGTTTTACTTGTATTTAAATTGTTGTATTTTAATTTATGTATATGAGCAAACACTGGGCAATGCAATATCTAATTAGCAGAATTATAGACTTCCTATTTTCAATTTTGATTTTCATAGACTGGTTTCTACTGTTAGAACAACAGTTGCTTTAGGCCCATACGTTTTCCACTAAGTGAATCTAATTTTTTAATGCCATTGGGAAGAATTTTGCTTTTATATTTACCTGGAGGGCAATATCCTTAAACTAATATTATCTGCTTTATTTTCAGAGGTTCTCCTTTGTGCTTTTTAAAAGTTTCTATGAGTGTTTGTTTCTGAAGGAGGCTAGCTAATTGTCTTTCCCAGGAGTATTTGATTATGGTCTCTTCATTAGTTTCATTTAGTTTATCTATTTACATGCCTCTTTGATAGCAGTTTGGCCTTCTGAGTTCCTCTCCAAGAATGAATGATATCACAGTAGAAGGTGAACTCTTGATAAGAGGTATATTGACCTCTATTGTTCTATGATTACTGGCCTCTGAGGGCAGACCCAATAAATATGGGAGGTTTAGAATTCTAATGTTTGTTGAAAAGCCAATGTCTTAGAAATGTTAGGTAGCAAAAGTTGAATTGAGATGCAGCTGCTGGATGTTTAGAGGAAAGGGAGGTTGCACTAAAGATAATCTCTCAGCTAAAGGATGGATTTCTTTTCCTGTTATTACAAAATAAACACATGGGTTAAACTGTTTTATGAAATAATTCTTCCTAGAAGCTATTTTCAGTTGGAAGTTGATTATATTTAAAAAAAGTTTTGGCCTAGCCAAATTCCTATAGTTTTATAGTCATGTTTAATCAGTTTTGACTCCATTCAGGCAGACCTTAAACAGAAAAGAAAGATAAATGGACAGTTTTGGTAATCAGTATCCAAAAGAAGGTACATTGGCCTGGGAGTTAGGAGATCTGAGGTTTCCATTCCCTCGTCTGCCATTCAGAATATGACTTACTGTGTGCTCTGGGCTTTGGTTCACCACATGGCAAATAAAGGCAGCAGGGATTTATTGAATGCCAATTATGTATTGTTGCTTTTTTTTTTTTTTTTTTAAAGATGTGGATTAAAATGTAGAAGAGGCAAGAGATTATAAAGGAATGTAAACTGTACTAAAGGCGCTGACTTTGAAGGCCAACTTTGAAGGATAGCTTCCATCAGCCTACCCCATCCAAAAATATATGCCCTTTTGCTGCTTCCATTTGTTTTTGTTTTCGTTCTTTTTCTTTTTTACTTCTTGCTCTTATCAGCTGTCTGAAATTCTGCCAGTTGGAGGTGAACTTGTAATAATATGTATCCCTTTTGAAATAAAATGTGCCGCCTCTGAAAAGACTGAGTTTCTCTGAGTTAATTCAGGTTGCTTTCCTCTCCTCCTTCGTTACATAAGGGAGATGAACTGCAGTAAGCGGACGGCTGTCCCAGTAGGAGGGGAAGGAAGGCAGGCACTTTTCAGTGAGAAGCCCTTTAGGCTCACAGTCTAGCATATCTGGGCTCCATCTTGGCTTTACCACTTGACTGTAGACAAATTACTAAATCTTTCTGAAATCACTAGCTCGGTACCTGACTTAAAATAAGTACCAAATGAGTGGTAACTGCGAGTATTGAGATGAGGGCATCTGAGCACTTGGAAAAAGGAGACATTAAGAAGTGATAGAAGGAAGCACAAAGAGAGGCCAGAGAGGATCAATGACACGTTTTTTTTGACACTTCAAAATCCCCCTTTGAAGTAGTAGTTCTACGTAGCCAGGAAATGAGGGAGGAAGTGGGCAAATAGGACATTTCCCTGTTGATTTTTTTTCTTTTCCTGTTGTCTTCATGCATTTCATGGTCCCATGTCCCTAGGATTTAGAACTAGTAAATACTTTGGGTTGAAAATGCATTTGTCATTTTTTTGCATTTTGTTCAGTTTTGTGAGTTAGCCAGTGAATCTAACACTGTACATTAGAAAATGAATTTCAGATGGTAAACAACTGGCAGGAATATAAGCTTAATTAGCATACTCTGTTTTGAAAACTCTCAGACTGTCTAAGCTGATCGTGTCGATGAACTTTGCATTTTTCTGTTTTTGTGAAAGGTTATGAGATGTTCTCTGATGGAGGATGGAGGAGGTTGGATTTGGAATCAGGTTTCCCAGGCTCTGCTGTTTACTTGTGTATCCATGTGAAAACAACCACCACCAAACCTCTTTTATAAACAGCTCCCAGATGAAATGGAATAATTCAGGCCTTCCAACCTGCCTAGACTTAAGCTACCCCATTCACTCATTCATTCATTCACTGTACAGAAATTCCTTAAAATTCCCTGTAAAAGAAGCTAGTAGGACTAGATGACCCCCAGACCTCCAACTATGATATTTGAAATTTAATCTTAAAAAAGTATTAAAGCTTCCTTAGGTCTTAGAAAGAAACATTCTTGATGATTTTCCTTCCCCTCACCCTCTTCCTAAGAATAAAGTCTTCAAAGTTGTGTGAAAAGCAAACCAACCAACAAAATCAGCTTAGGCTTTTGGTATTTTAAAATGTGCTTGTGCTTGTTACCAGTAAAGAAGTTTTTGGTTGCAAGTGATGGAAAGCTCAAACCTTACTATCTAATCAACGATTGGAAATCTGTTGGTTCATGGAACTGAGAAGTTCAAATGTCTGGTCTGGCTTCAGGTAAAGCTTGATACAGTGGCTTGAAATATGTCAACAAGAATAGTGTTTCTCTAGCTCGGCCTTTCCCAGTGTTGGCAGCCTCCTGGGGCCATATACATCGGATCCTTGGCAGCTCCAGGCTTTCCCCTTAGGCAGTGACAATTCCACATATCACATTCCCATATTGCAGTGCTCAAGGGAAGATAGGTCACCTCCAGAAGCTCCTACACATGCACAGATGTATGATTCACTCTTTCTCATTTCTTTAAACTTGATCACACGTTCATTCCTGGACCTATTACAGGAAGATAGCAGGATATGTTGGTGAGCTTAGTCCTATTATAAGAGCTATGGGTAGGGTTAACCCCACTCAAACACATGGCTGAGAATGGAAGATAGAGTTTGATCTGGAAGACAATTGGATACTGTTAGTTTGAGAAGGAAGGAACGGATGCTGGAGATTAGCTCATTTTTAGAGGACTTGGCATGCTGAAACTTGGGCATGTTTTATAAATTTATAAACTTGAAGCTGCTCTTTTTCTTTTCTTTTTTTTTTAAGCCAAAATTTCTATTTAAATTACCAAAACATCTTTAAAAGATTTTTTTCTATTTGTAGACCCTCTCAAGTCTAGCCCAGGTTTTTCTGTCAACAGTAGTGATTCAAGTCAGGACACATCAGTACTACATCTTAACATGAGCCTATGGGATGTTAATAAAATATATAGAGTGCACATTCAGCTATCTGTAATCCTGTGAAGTCAGGCCAGATGTTTAATGCACCAGTTAGAAACTGTACCACATTGTTCTGAACAATTCCAAAGGGTATTGGAGAAATAATTAGATTATAGCAGGTCACAGACCGCCTTAGAATACTAAATGGTTTTAAAAATGCTAAATTAAACTGCTCTTCTGTTTTGATATTTGCCTTTTATTAGTCAATACTTAAGATGTACCTAAAAACAATCACATATCCCTTTTAAGTATATTTCCAAAACATACTGCACTGGAGTGAGATCTGTCATTATGGGACTTGAAACAGAAATCAAAGCAAAACATCAGGTGGTTATTTCCCTGCCTGCCTGCCTGCCTGCCTGTCTGCCCACCCTCTGATCCACCCTTATTTTCCCCAACATCCAAGTTAGACTCTTATTACAGTTTAGGCTAGGGATTGGGAGAAAGATGATTAAAAAACAAACCTGAGAAAAAAGCACCCCTTTGACCTCCCAAGAAAGAGGAGGAATTGTGGTTCAGAACAGATTAGTACCTGGCCACAAGCGATGGACTGAGACTATTGTAGAACTGAGCCTGCTGATCCTTCCTCTCTTCCCTTTTCTGTGCTTCCATGTCTGGCCATGCAGATGGTGCATGATCCAACTCCAGCTGATGTAGGCTGTGTCCTTGACCCCCGCCACTCCCCAACGCCCTGTCACCCTTCTCACTTTGTTTTTATATAAAATGCAGAAAGGAGACTTCTGAAATGGACCTTGTAAGAAGCAAACTTGGAGCAAGCAGAGAGTGAATTTTCCCTTGACACACTGCG
Organism: Cervus canadensis; assembly: GCF_019320065.1. Taxonomy (NCBI): domain Eukaryota; kingdom Metazoa; phylum Chordata; class Mammalia; order Artiodactyla; family Cervidae; genus Cervus; species Cervus canadensis. The sequence goes on along the minus strand of NC_057395.1, from coordinate 12,815,146 downwards.
TGTGGCCCTGGGAGCAGAACATCAGTTCTTTCACTTTTGACGATGGAGATATGAGACCCATCTCGTTTTGCTATTATGGACTTCAATAAAGTAGGGCATTGTAAGGGTTCATTAAATCTGAGAAAGCACTTACTTATCAAGACAGAGCTGAAACTTGTGCATAGTTGCTTTTTATCTTCATAGTGATGAGTAGGGCCAGGATCATTTCAGAAGGTGCAATTCACTACTGTTAAATTAAGCTATGTTCTTTAACACTTTATCTTTGGGAAAGAAGCAATTTGAGAAATGCTTCTGTGTACTGTCCTGGAGGCTCAGACCTTAAGATAATAGTATCTAAGTCTTGTTCTGAGACTTAATTACAAATCAAGGGACAGATTCCTTATTCTTAGAAATGACTTGAAACATAGCTTTGGAGGAATTGCTTACAGTTATTAAGAGCAGATCATTTCAGTTGCTCAGTCATGTCTGACTCTTTGTGACCTCATGGACTGCAGCACGCTAGGCTTTCCTGTCCATCACCAATTCCCAGAGCTTGCTCAAACAAACTCATGTCCATCGAGTTGGTGATGCCATCCAGCCATCTCATCCTCTGTCATCCCCTTCTCCTCCTGCCTTCAGTCTTTCCCAGCATCAGGGTCTTTTCCAGTGAGTCAGTTCTCATTGACTGAGAGCAGATCAATAGTCAGTTCTCACTGACAAAGAGTAGGTCAATATACCTCTAATTGTTGAGATATGTATTTACTAGTTATCATACATGTGGATTACCCTGGAGCCACATGATCCTCTCTATATAGCTCATTGTTAATATCCACCAAAACTGTCAGAATATGCCAACCAACTTATTGTTTCACTGTGTCTGGAGTATTGGTGCTAATTTTAGGTACCCAAATAGATTTTCTGAGAGGAGTGTTTCCTGAAATCTTATTTCCAAACCATCTATGTATTTTCGTTGTGTTTGAAGTTACCTCTTTTAAGACTGATATTTTCCTAAAGTTCAAGTTACTTGGTTACATAAATATGTTTGGTGCTTCCCAGGTGGCGCAGTGGTAAAGAATCTGCCTGCCAATGGAGGAGACACAAGTTCTGTCTCTGGGTGGGGAAGATCCCCTAGAGTGGTAGGAAATGGCAACTTGCTCTGGCATTCTTTCCTGGGAAATCCCATGGACAGAGGAGCCTGGGGGGCTATAGTCGATGGGGTCAAAGAGTCAGACATGACTGAGTGGCTGAGCACATAAACATGTTTAATGTTGAAAGAAACATATTTAAGGTAGAATCAAAAACTGAGGGGGTGGCTCAGATGGTAAAGAATCTGCCTGCAATGCGGGAAACTTGGGTTCAATCCCTGGGTCTGGAAGGCAGTGGCAACCCACTCCAGTATTCACGCTTGGAGAATTCCGTGGACAGAGGAACCTGGCGGATTACAGTCCATGGGGTCCCAAAGAATTGGACACAACTGAGCCACTTACACTTTGACTATACTCAAAAACTGTTTTATATTATACCTGCTTATAAATGACCATTAAAACTGTTCCTTCTTGGCACTGTCTGGGAGAAGCAGATGTGCTACAATTGATATTTTTTCCCTTAAGAATTGGCATGTATTGATTATCTGCAAAATCTTTTAAGGAATGAAATATTATTAATCAATTAGATTTGGAGTAAGTAAATGTTTTACAATACCATCTATTTAAAATAAGTTAAAATTATCATGGGAAATTATCTTGAATATAAATCTACTTATTTAATAAATTTCCTGACCATCATTCATGACAAATATGTTATAGATTAAACGATGTCTATGGTCCCCTCTGTTTCACTTCCTTCATACTCTAAGTGATTAACCTCAAATTTGGGGAATTTAAAAACATTTATAATTCTTTCATTATTTAACTTTTTATTCCTTTTGTTTGACATTTAAAATGTATTAGTGCCACAAATTTGTAGATACTTTCCTAGGTTTCATATGTGTGTTTAAAAATTAAGATCTAGAATTGATGAGTCTTGTTAAAAGTGCACAGATATTGCCAATGTGTTTTAGTGGGTTTTTATCCTTAATAACTTGTTTTTTTAAATGAGGATAGAATTGATACGTGATTTAAAAAATTAGTAATTTTTGTTTGGGAGGCAGCTTTTTGGTGGTTTAATCCTCGTGTTTACACAGAAGCAATACAGAAGCTCTGTGAGTCACTTGCCAGGCAGCTCCTCTTTGTTTTCCTCAGTGGCCCAGGGAGCAGACTTGTCACTCTGAAGTGCTCACCTGTAATTCTGTCTCCCCCTACTTCCCTGGGGCGCGTCTGAAATAAGCTTATCAGATCATGTCTTATTGACAAAAAGCAAAGCTTACTGGTTGACAAAAGAAGAGGAGAGAACAAGTAAAATGTAAATGACAGAGATTTGATGTTAAAAAAAAAAAATCTGGGTTAACGTTTTTAAATATTTTTTGAAAGTGGGACATACATCTTTTTATATTTGCTTGATTTTTACTTTGTGTAAAATTTTGAGTGCAATAAAAGCTAACAGTTTTGTTTGTTATAGTTATGTATTCCTTGTAAGCAAATCTTTCTATCATATTTTTGAAAGAACTTAGAGAAAAGTATGTTGCATCTTATGTGCTTTCAGTATAATTTCCTGATAGAAAATAGATGTGGCTTTCAGACAGAAAGTAGACAGAGCTTCCTGATAGGAAGCAGAAATTATAAATATTGAAATCAGTTATTATGAATGTTAAATAATTATAAGGATATTTTATATCATATTTAGGCTTCCCCTTTTAGCTCAGTTGGTAAAGAATCTGCCTGTAATGCAGGAGACCCACTCCAGTATTCTTGCCTGGAGAATTCCATGGACAGAGGAGCTAGGCAGGTTACAGTCCCTGGGGTCACAAGAGTTGGGCACGACTTAGTGACTAAACCACCACCATATTTATATCCTGTCTTCTTCACTAAACAAAAACAGTCTTAAGGAACTTTTAAATCATATTTATTTCTTGTCCTCTCGATCATATAAAACAATATTACCATCTCCATTATAATGCAGCTGATATTTATTAATTGCATAGCAGACATAGGAACTTATTCTGGGTACTCTGAAGGTGGTACGTGCTGTAGGTCTGATCACTTTGATTCATTCTTTGTTTCCAGACTTTTTAACCAACCTTCTAAAGTTGCTCTATCTACTAATACATATAGATGGGTCAAAACCATCTCCTGACTGCTAGATACTGGCTCCTAAGCAACCCCAGAGAACAAAGAGATCTGACCTTGGTCCATGATTGAGAAAGTCAGGTGAAATGTAGCCAACGCACTCTGGGCTACAAAGAGAGAAAGAGAGAAGTCGCTTAGTCGTGTCCGACTCTTTGCAACCCCATGGGTTGTAGCCCATCAGGCTCCTACGTCCATGGGATTTTCCAGGCAAGAATACTGGAGTGGGTTGCCATTTCCTTCTCCAGGGATCTTCCTGACCCAGGGATCGAACCCAGGTCTCCCGCATTGCAGACAGACGCTTTATCCTCTGAGCCACCAGGAGGAGTACAAAACTATATTTGAAATGAGACTGATAGCAGCTAAGGAGGGGAAGGTTTGGAAGAGACGTTAAGGAGAGAACTAGAGCTGCTAAATAGCAACAGTTGGAGGGAAAGAGAGCCACAATAGGTACATTTTGAAGTTTTTACCAGTTACTATGGTGGTAAGTGCAAGCAAAAATAATAGAAGAAATTCCTGAAGCATATCATGAATTCATCCTCAGTCATTCTTGTTACGAGTTTTGGGTAAGGATAGAAGAGGTTGCTGAAATAGAGACCAGTGAGGAAGAAAAGAGAAGCTCCTAGACTTGAGGAAACTAATAGTATCAGTGTAATGACACTAGTATTCCAATAATCGTGGTATTATGAAAAGACTGATGGAAAGCTAAGTGGAGACTAAAAATCCTAAAATTTGATTGCAGAGGAGGGGAAAAGGTATTCAGATATGGAGATACGTTACTAACTTAGGTTTTTGAGGAACATGACCTTGCTCAGCTCATACCCTTCCTCAGCTCTTCCAGGAAAGACTATTGAGGCTTTCCAAAAGCTTCTTGTAAGTTTACAGTAGAGTCCCTGGGATTCTCAAGTTATTATCTGTCTACATTCAGGAGTGTAATCCCTTCAATAGGAAGGGTCTTCTCTACATGGAAAGGAAACCACCTGCTTTAGGATGGTGAAAGCCGACACATGCTGAGAAAGTTAGAATGGCCTAACTAAGCCATGCCCGTTAAATGGAGTTGTGTGCATGAGCCTGCAAGACACAATAAATCATCCACTTGTCCATTAGGAATATGGGGCAGCTCTCAGAGCCTTCTGGTTTGTATCCAGATTAACATCTAGTAATCTTAGTAGAGACAACGAAGTCATTCAAAATATGAAACCAGAATATATAGGTTTTAGAACATGGAATGAAAGTACTGTGTCATTAATTTGTGTCAGAAAGTACAGGAAATAAAGCATTCAGAAAAAAGTTATACCAGTTCAGAATGTATCATCTACCATGTTGTGTGCCAGAATCCTAACAGGCATTTCTGGTTACACTTGGCTCTTCTGAACCTCATTGCTGCCTTTGACTTATCCTGTATGAACAACATCCTTCATTAGTAAACAAATGAACACACTTCTTCACTCAGCAGTTAAAGAAAGCCACTAATTCACCTGTAAGTCTCAAGGACTGATTTTGGTGGAATTATGCCTGAATTTTTTTTTTTTTTTGCCTCAATATCTCTAAAATGGGATGCTTACAATCTTATATAAAAATAAATGAATGTTGTTTAGGAGGAGACAGAATGACTCTGAAGCCTATGCTGTTAGGAACCGTTTATGCACGTTTTAATTTAATTATGCACTTGAATGGTGGAATTGACCACCATTGCCTGTTTTCATCAGACCTGTTGCAATCAAGTGTGACAATTCACTTTATAATTTACAACCATTAAATGACACTGTAAAGTTTTTGTAGAAAGTTAGAAAACAATGTTAATAACAAGAGGAAAATAAAAATGAATTCCCAGTATTCAGTGTCAATAGAAGGTAGTATAAGTCTTTTAAGATTTTTATAACATATCTATATGCAAACAAATAAAATTAAGAAAATATGTATTATACTTATTGCTTTTATTTTTATTATTGTAAATTTTTTCACTTAAGAAAATTGTCAAATTGTCTCTGCATTATCAAATATGCCTGGATAGCATCAGTTATAATGGGAGTATAGTATGCCATTGTTTGCACAGATAGCAGTCACTGTAACTGGTCTGTCTCTTTAGGCATTTGTGTGTTCTTCAATTTTTTAAGATTATAATCAAAATTATGATGAAAATCCTTTTAACTAAATCTTTGTGCTGAAATTTATTAAGATAACTTCTTTGAGGTAAAACTGATGCTTCATAGAGCTGACATTTTTTAATTAATTTGCTGTAATCACAAGATTGCACTCCAGAAAGGATGTATTCTCCCAACTCCTGCATCCTTGACAAGTCTGGGTGATTAATCTTCATCTTAATAGGAGGTAAAATTGGTCTTGATATTGTTTAAATTAGTATAGAAGTATAGTATAGAAAATAGTATAGAAGGGAGCACATTTTCTTTCTTTTTGGGCCATAAGGCATTTTCTTTTATTTCATTCCCTCCTTCCTTCCTCTTTATTTATTTTTTTCTTTTTGGGTAATTTTGTCTACACAAGGATGTCTATATCATCCTCTTTTTTTTCGGCGAGGGTAGGATGATCTGAGAGTACAGCATTGAAACGCGTATATTATCAAGTGTGAAACAAATCACCAGCCCAGGTTGGATGCATGAGGCAAGTGCTCGGGGCTGGTGCCCTGGGATGACCCAGAGGGATGGAATGGGGAGGGAAGTAGGAGGGGGGTTCAGGATGGGGAACACATGTAAATCCATGGCTGATTCATGTCAATGTATGCCAAAAACCACTCCAATATTGTAAAGTAATTAGCCTCCAACTAATAAAAATAATTGGGAAAAAAAAAGAAAATTTAAACAAAGGGAAGTACAGAGACAAGTAAACAGAATATGCAACACCTAAAATTAACAAAGGTTTAATTTTCCTGGTGGCTCAGACAGAAAAGGAGTCTGCCTTCAATGCAAGAGACCTGGGCTCCATCCCTGGTCTGAAAGGATCCCTTGGCAACCCACTCCAGTATTCTTTCCTGGAGAATCCCATGGACAGAGGAGCCTGGTGGGCTATAGTCCATGGGGTCACAAAGAGTAGAATACAAGTGAGTAACTAAACGCACATAATGTTTCATTTATTTTAATTATTTATTGTTTTAGATCCTTAAAATAGAATATAAAAATACATATTCTTATAATATGCACTATATACATATTGTTATATAATATAAAGTTGAAATATCATTTTGTCTCTAATCCACTTAGCTCTTTCCTTCCCCAGAAGCATCCACTGTCATGAATTTGGTGGTGTATTTTCAGTCTATGTTTTCTTATCCATTTAATTAAAATTAGGGTCAGCTGTTAGCCATAAAAAATTAAAAATAAGAGTGACTTAACATGAAGTTAACTTCTCACTTCTGAAAAAGTCCAGGTACATAGTCCAGAGTGGGCATGGCCCTCCACTCAATGATCTGTGATTCTTCTAGTGTCTTATATTGGGTGGCTTTGATTTCATAATTCAAAATAGTGACATCCTCATTCCAGAAAGGACAGAAAAAGGTATTTTTTTTTTCTTTTTTTTCAGAAAAAGGTATTAAAAAGTATTAACAATTACCTACCTGTTATAAAAATTAATACTTATTTTAATGAAAATTAATCAGGGAGCAACAGTTCGAACTGGACATGGAAGAACAGACTGGTTCCAAATGGGAAAAGGAGTACGTCAAGACTGTATATTGTCACCCTGCCTATTTAACTTATATGCAGAGTACAGCATGAGAAACACTGGGCTGGAAGAAGCACAAGCTGGAATCAAGATTGCCAGGAGAAATATCAATAACCTCAGATATGCAGATGACACCACCCTTATGGCAAAAAGTGAAGAGGAACTAAAAAGCCTCTTGATGAAAGTGAAAGAAGAGAGTGAAAAAGTTGGCTTAAAGCTCAACATTCAGAAAACGAAGATCATGGCATCCAGTCCCATCACTTCATGGGAAATAGATGGGGAAACAGTGGAAACTGTCAGATTTTATTTTTGGGGGCTCCAAAATCACTGCAGATGGTGATTGCAGCCATGAAATTAAAAGACGCTTACTCCTTGGAAGGAAAGTTATGACCAACCTAGATAGCATAGTAAAAAGCAGAGACGTTACTTTGCCAACAAAGATCCATCTGGCCAAGGCTATGGTTTTTCCAGTGGTCATGTATGGATGTGAGAGTTGGACTGTGAAGAAAGCTGAGTGCCGAAAAATTGATGCTTTTGACTGTGGTGTTGGAGAAGACTCTTGAGAGTCCCTTGGACTACAAGGAGATCCATCCAGTCCATCCTGAAGGAGATCAGTCCTGGGTGTTCATTGGAAGGCCTGATGCTGAAGCTGAAACTCCAATACTTTGGCCACCTCATGCAAAGAGTTGACTCATTGGAAAAGACCCTAATGCTGGGAAGGATTGGGGGCAGGAGGAGAAGGGGACAACAGAGGATGAGATGGTTGGATGGCATCACTGACTCGATGGACATGAGTTTGAGTAAACTCCGGGAGTTGGTGATGGACAGGGAGGCCTGGCGTGCTGCGATTCATGGGGTTGCAAAGAGTCGGACATGACTGAGCCACTGAACTGAACTGAACTGAATCAGTAATAAGCTGCAACATTGCATTCAGTTGTCCCCCTATACAAACAAGAGTGCAACGAATATTCATTTACATATCTCTTCTTCTAGGTGGGTGAGCTTGCCTGGCTTGTGTACCTCGAAATGGAATTTCTGGCTCTTAGGGGATGGCTCTCCATACACAATACTATACTAGATATTGTGAAATTCTTCTCCTTGTTAGGTTACCCTCAGCTTCAAATAACAGACAATGGACTTTAAAGCGGCTTAAATAGAGAAATTTATTACCTCACATACCAAGAATTCCAGAAGTAGGGATGCTCTAGGCTTGGCTTCTTCATTGACTCAATATCTTGCTGTCTCCTCTTCGCTGCAAAGAATCAAGTGCAGACAAAACAATGGCCAAAGTCGTTGTATCTTTTTATTTCCTTTGAAGAGCAGGGAAACTTCCTAAAATAGCTTTCTTTCATGTCTTATTGGCTAGAACTGAATCACATGTCAATGTCTAAATTGATTACTTACAAGATAAGACCATGATGACTGGGTCGAGGAAAGGGCCAGTTATCCTCGAAGAACATTATCAGGAGGAAGGAGATGCCAGCACAAAATATGCTGTTAGGACGGAAGGCGGGGATGGTGGATGACAAGTAGGCAGTAAGTAGTGTCTGCCTTATTTCTAAAGAGGGTGCTACGTTCCCATCAGTAGCAAATGAGTCCTTGATTGTCAGAGCTTTTGTTTGTTTTTGCGAATCCAATGAGCATGAAAAAATACTCTTTATTGTATTCCTTGGCATTTTTCTGCTTCTGGTGGGTTGCTTACCTTTCCAGACATTTATAGGCCTTCTGGGTTTTCTCTTCTGCGAAAAGCCTTATTTATGTTTTTGCCTAGTATTCTCTAGAATCATACGCGTTTTTCTTGTTGATTTGTAACAGTTTCAAAAGTATATTCTGAGTAATAATTGTCTCTAAAGTTGTGTTAGAAGTGCCTTCTGCCAATAAATGGCTTGTCTTTTTACTTTGAATTTAAAAAAGAAGTTGCTATAACTTAAAGGTTTGTACTTTTTATGTCTAGTCCAAAAATTATCTTCTACGTGAAGGTCATACAAATATTATTCTATTCTTTTTCTTACTGAATGTTAAGTGACTAGCAACTTTTTGTGTATGTATACTAGCAATTTTTTAGAGTAATGTGAGTACTCTTCCTTAGAATCTGTAAGATCAAAACTGCTTTTATGATGGTATTAAATGTTGTCTTTTTCACTTTCAATATTTTATACATGTAAAGTGGAGTCTTTCAGAGGCTGTATGGCCTGTAATCTCACAGCAAATTGAAAATATCAAAGCAGAGATGGGACCCAGTTGTCCCTTCTTATATTGAACATTAAAGTGATTTGTGAGACTAACTGATATTTTTATGAATAAGTTTTTTGTTTGTATGTTGATGACTTTTTTCCTCACAAGATATTTATGTAAATGTATTTGTGATTTGTTCTTTAAAATATTGAATTTATAAGTATTTTTAAAAATTATGTTTTAATTTCTAATGTATTAAAGCATTGAGAGATATAATCCACATAAATGAAAGCTCTTTGGGATACTCAGTAATTTTTAAGAATCTAAAGGAGTCCTGAAACCAAAAATCTGTGAAAGTTTGCTGTACGTGAACAGTAATTTTTAGTTCAGAAATTCTCTTGCCTCGTAGCTACATTTATTTCATTGTCCTTGGGAAAATATGATTTGGAAAACAATTCTGTTCCCATATACATTGTGTATTAGCTAGAGTAAAGATTAATTAACTTAAATGTTTATCACCCATCAACTGCAATCATCCATTAGCCCAATGGGTACCATGAAATAATAGAAAAAGTGTGAAATTTGGTGTCAGACAGACCTGGCTTTGGATCTCCAGCATGGACACTGTAGCTTACGCTAGTAGCTCAATCTGTCTGAAGCTCCGGGTCAGGGAGGGCATAGTCCCTCTGCTAGTGTGTCTTTGTCCTTGGGAGGAGGAGAATGTGGCTGAGCAGAGCGCCTGGGGAAGCAGGTCCTGACTCGGCTGCTCACTACTGGGTTAATTAAGTCGTGTGTGCCCCCACTGCTCAGCGTTGTGGTTAAGACCCCCTGGTGCATAGCCCAGTTCTACTTGCTCATTTAATTAATTTGTGAGTGAATTACTTAGCCTGTGTGTGTTTTTGAATATCCTAAAATGTAAGTTTGGAGTAATAGTACTCTTTATGCCATAAGGGTAATTGTGAGAATTACCTTAGTTACAGTGTTTAAAACCCTTTTACAGTTTTGCCATGTAGTATTAAATGCTTACCTTTTCAGTTAAACTTGCTCTTACTCCTAGCTATTAGCTGGAGTATTTCTCTGTTGCCTCATAATAAACCACCCCAAAACCATAGTGCCCTTAAAACAAAAACAATAATATATTTTGTGTACAAATCTCAGTAGTTACAGATCATGTCTGTCTACAGTGGCATTAGCTCGGGTGGCTGACCTGGGGCCTGGAGGATATACCTTCAAGTTGGATGACTCACACAGTTGATGCTGACTTCTGCTCAGAGCGCAGCCAGGGCTGTTTGCTGGGGACCGCTGTACTCTCCAAGTTGGCCTCTTCACAGGTGTGGTGGCTGGGTTTTAAGAATGAGCATCTCAGGAGAAACACAGAGAAGTCCGTCAGATTTTTATAACTTGTCCTCAGTAGTCACCTACTTATATGATTTCCATTAGTCACAAATCCATCCAGATTTAAGAGGAGGGAACACAGACACCCTCCTCTCCATGGGAGTGTCGGAGTCACAGAAGACTGTGAGGACTGGGAAATACTGTTGCAGTCATCTTCAGCAAGTACAGTTTGCCATAATAGTAGTCTACTCATCTATGAGATAACGTAATAATCTTGTCATTCTTAATCACCAGCAGAGACAGTCTCAACTGTGTGTATCAGAACTATCTTAGCATATTTTACAAAATGTAGATGGTGGGCAACTTTTCATTTCTTTTTAGTATTTTTCCCTATTTCCTGCCTTTTTTCAATATTGGGCACTTATTAACATAATGAAAAATTTAAATGAGGATTAACTATTTTGACAGTATGTCGATGTATTCTCTATTCTATGAATATGGAATTTTTTAAGTTGAAATGAAATCTGTTTTACTCCTTGTTTCTCAGTTTGGTCATACTTCTAGTGCAGTGACCACTAGAATAAAGGAAAAGGAAGACAGGAAAATGATCCTGTTCACAAATATTTCTAGGTTAAATGTTGGATTCCTTAGGTCAAACCTCGGTCACCAAATATAGCCCATAAAGCCATGAAATGTGGTTCTCACTGCTTTATCCTTAGAACTGCAGGTTGCAGACCAATGATGAACTGCTGGTGAACTTGGGCAGAGAGCAATTTCTATTCACCTGTCAGGAAATTCATACACACAGTAAATATGTGAGTACATTTGATAATGATAAGATTCACACAAATGAATGTGTAAATAAGGTGGCACTCTTGAGATTTTGGGAAGTGGCCAAAAGTTTTATCCCCCACTAAAACTTTGTATCTGCCTGTGATCTCACACAAAGCCATCTCTTTGACTTAAATGCGTCTTATTCTAAAAGATGCCAGGAATAGTTCTTTCAAACATTCAGCTTCTCTCTGCAGCTGTAATATACTTTTCCCTTCAAATGGCAAAATTATTCATTTTGAAAAGCAAAGACCATTTCAGGTTTGAGGTGAAAGCAGAGTGAAATATGGAGGTAAAGGATCAGTTTCAAAGAAGAACAGTTCTTTTTAACAATTTAGTCTACTTTGAAGTAGCAGGTGTTGTTACGTATATAGGGAATAGTAAAATACTCGGAAATAAAGAGCATACTGAATGTCACTATGAGGACTTAAAAGGAGCTCATGTGACTTCTTGAGTAGATTAATTTACTCCTGGGGATAGTTTACAAGATAGTTGATTTTTGACTCAGTATAGTTTTCATTTATTGAGCACATATTATGTTCCAAGCCCTCTCCTGTGCACTTTACTTACTGATATTAATTCCTCTCAACACCCCTGTGATGTAGTTAGTACCATTATCCCTTGTTTATAGCCTAGAACAAAATAGTTAAAAACTTGCCCAAGGTCACAAAGTGCAGCAATCAGGCTTCATACCCAGGTTGACTAGCTCTAGTATCCAGGGTTTCATGTGCTTCTTACTGTGTTGCAGATGAGTTTTGGTTTTGTTTGTTTGTTAAATTATAGTACTTGGAAATTTTGCATTAGGTGATTTTAATTTTGGAGTAGTTGCTTGGAAATTTTTGGACTAGATCAAGAGAATATAGTAGGGTTAGGGATTCTTTCAGAGTTCACATATGAAAACCAAGGGCAAGGCAGATCACAGAAAGGAAGATGAGGCAGTAAATTATTACATTTCAGGCTCATCGCTCAACTTTCTTTGCATCTGGAAGTCAGGTCTAATGTTTTTAGAATCTGGGACAAGGTTTGAGACCCTATACTGCTATTTGTAATAAGAATTTGAGTGAGTTACTTCATCTCTTCTGGGAATGTTAACAGCTGTCCCACCAGCCTCAGGGAGTTGTTGGAAAAAGCAAATGAATGAATTATCATGGTTACAAATCCAGTCGCAAAATATAAAGTCCGTGTTAGTTATTATTATAATATTATTATAATTAAGAACAATTAAGCATCATTAAGAAACATTTCTTTTATACCTACCTACTTTGAAAATCACATTTTGTAGTTTGTCCTTTTGTGTGATACAAGGTATGTCAGCTGTTTAGAATGATGCTTAGCTTATGATCACACTCAATAGAATCTACTAGTTATTCGTCAGTTTCTAGCAGATGTCTTCAGTTTGAGGAAGCAATAAAAGGACAATATCTCCTTCTCTTCAGACAGAAGCTGCCAAACTAAGAGCTGAAACATAGGGCTAAGAAGACTTTCCTAATTGGGAGGGGCTGTGTGGTACTGAGGAGACGTGGAAATTGAATTCACATCTTCTGTGTTCAGTGATAATAATCCCTCTCATTTATATTATCTTATTTATGTACTCATGTGCCAAGGCTGATCTGTTCATGGTGGCCCTCTGAGTACTGTTAAGTATTCCAAGGTCACATCCAGGTTGATAAGATAGAGCGTTATGATCTCTGCCTCCAGTGTTTGCCATCCTTAGACAACCCTTTAAAGTTTCTGAGATACTTTTGATTCTACTTCTTAATCATGCCATTGCTGCAGTCGGGGTTATCAGTATTCTTCCATAACACAGGAGACAGACTGTGCCCCCTTTCCTTCTATCTCTGTATTTTTCCCACTAGAGCATACGGTCATGGCTTTGTGAAGCCCTTCACAGGTCTCAGCCCTTTTCTTGAAGTCTAGCATGGATCTGGATGCATAACAGATGATCCATATAGTTTTGCTGAATTAAATTTTAGTGATTTCAGTCCTAACTGAATGATTGAGAATAGAGCCTTAAATGATTAAGGTTTTTTAATCTTAGTCATTATTCTTAAATGATTAAGAGTAAAACCTTAAACCTAAAAATGGAGCTGTTAGCACTTCCCTCATTTTTCCTAAATACCAGCCTTTGCAGTTTCTGTTAGGCATGTCACTCCCGTAGATGGAAAGCATGCGTGTGTGTGCTCAGCCACTGCAGTCATGGCCAGTTCTTTGTGACCCCAGGGACTGTAGCCCAACAGACCCTTCTGCCCATGGGCTTCTCCAGGCAAGAAGGCCCTCCTCCAGGCTGTGTTCTTGACCCGGGCATCAAACCCGCATCTCCTGCATTGCAGGCAGAGTCTTCACTGCTGAGCCACCAGGGAAACCTGGTTTAAAGGATAAACAGGCTAATTTAACTGCCTGATGTGGTTCTCAGGTCATTTTTGTCAGAACAGTCAGCAGACTAGGCAGCTGTCTAGAAGCCATGAAGGTTTGTGAACAGGATGTCAAAAAAGGAGTCAGCATAATCGAGTGACCCTGGGAAGTAGGGAGAAAAGGTCAGGAGTTAGGATGCCTGCCTCTTCCCAGTGAATCCTTCTGACATTTAAGCTTCTTATGTTTTTTCTACAGCTCACCTTAACCTTTTATTTTCTTTGTGTATGCCCAGCAGTTTTATTTACTACATCCGTTTACTGATGTCTATGGTTTATTTGTACATTTCCTTCCTCTTCTAGCTTTATAATAAAGGTCATGTTTTTAACTACAGTGTTGGTGGTTTGTGCAGTAGACCCAGACATCCCTTCTGTAACGTTGGGTGGAATCCTTTCCACAAGACAAAAAGGAGTTTCTGAGTTTTCATAGGTCTGAGTAATGACTTTTGGTCTACAGAAATATAGATTCTTGTAATAATAATGCCCGGGACCTACTGGTTACTGTTATAAAATTAATCTTTTTAAAGTGAACGATTTAGCGGTATTTAATACATCCACAATCCAGTTCCAAAACATTTCATCCCCTCAAAAGGAAAGCTGTACTCGTTAGACAGTTACTCTGCATCTCCCACCTACCCTAGCTCCTGCCAACTCACAGTCTATTTTCTGTTTCTATGGATTTGACAATCTGGACTGTTCATGTAAGTGGAATCGTACTATTTATGTATGGCTTCTTTCAGTTATAATGTTTTAAATTTTTTATGGCTAGGTAATATTCCAATGTGTATGTGTGTGTGTGTGTATATATATACACACACACCAAAATTTGCCTATCCATTCATCAGTTGATGAACATTTGGATAGTTTCTATACTCTTGCTATTATGAATAATGCTTCTATAAACTTTAGTGTACAAATTTCTGTGTGGGAATAAATTTTCATTTCTCTGGGTCATTGTAATTTCAATTGTAAATTCTAGTCCAATTTATCTATTTTTTTCTTTTGTTACTTGTTTTATTTTATTTATTTTTTGTATCAAAGCTAAGAATTCGTTGCTAAATCTAAGGTCATGAGGGTATACTACTACAGTTACAGTTTTCGTCCTTATATTTTGGCTATCTATCTATTTGTAATTAGAGTTTATATATGGAGTGAGTAGGGTACAGCTTAATTCTTTTGCAGATGGGTGTCCAGTTATGCCTGGAGAAGGAGGTAGCAGCCCTCTCGAGTGTTCTCGCCTGGTGGATCCCATGGACAGAGGAGTCTGGAGGGCTGTAGTCTATGGGGTTGCAGAAAAGCTGGACACGACTTAGCGACTAAACAGCAGCAACAACATTCAGAGTTCTTCCAGTACCATCTGTTGATGACACTGTTCTTTTTACCTTAAATAATCATGGCACTTTTAATGAAATTTGAATGACCGTACATATCTGGGCTTAATTCTGGGCTCTCAGTTTTATTTCACTGATCCCTGTGTTTGTCCTACATGAGCACCTCTGTTTTGATTAATGTGTTTTGAAATTAAGAAGTGTGGGTCCTGCAATTTTGTTTTTCTTTTTCAGTGTTGTTTTAGCCTTTGGAAGCCCCTTAAAATTCCATACGAAGTTGAGAGTTGACTTTTAAAATTATGCAAAAAAGAAAGCCATTGGATTTTGATAGTTTTTAAAAATTTATTCTGCCAATCTCTGACTTTTGGTTGGTGAGTTAATTCATTTGCATTCATATTAATTAATAGGGAACAGCTTCCTCCTGCCATTTTGGTATTTGTTTTCTGTTTGTCTAATAGCTTTTTTGTTGTTTACTTCTTCCATTACTACCTTCTTTTCTCTTTAATCATTTTTTTCTGTTGTTTTGTACTGTTTTGATTCTCTTATCATTTTGTATGTATTTTTAAGGGTTTTTTTGTTTGTTTTTTTCAGCGATTGTCATGAGATTACAATTAAAATCTTAAACTTAAAACAACCTAGTTTATATGGGTACGGACTTATACTCAATAGCATACACAAACTCTTCTCGTATAGCTCTTCCCGATGATGTTCTCATTCACAAATTACACCTTTTTACATTGATGCTTATTAACATAATAATAATAATTTTCTTGTGCATTTGTTTTTTAAATACTACTATAAACTAAAAGAGGCATTACAAATCAAAAACATAATACTGTCTTTTTTATTCACTATGTAGCTATCTTTACCAGAGCTCTGTATTTCTTTATATTGTTTCAAGTTGCTGACTAGTGTTCCTTTTATTTTTAGCCTAAAGGACTCCATTTTATTATTATCATCTTATCATATCATGATAAATGTAATTTTCATTATTTTATCATTATATTTTGTCATCATCTCTCATAATTTGTCTCGAGACTGTGTTAATTTCTCATTTCTAAAGGATAATTTTGCTAGTTATAGCATCCTTGGTTGACAGTTGTTATCAGCATTTAAAAAGTTTCATTTCATTCTCTTGTGGCCTCCATGATTTGTGTTAATTTTATTGAAGATCCTTTATATGAGTGATGAGTTGCTTGTCCTTTGCTGGTCTCCAAATTCCTTTTTTGCCCTTGGTTTTTGACAGTTTGATTATAATGTGTCTCTCTGTGGATCTCTTTGCATTTATACTCTTGAAGTTTGCTGAATTTCTTGAATATGTAGAGTTGTGTATTTTAGCAAACTTGGGAAATTTTTGGTCATTATTTTTGCAAGTATTCTCTCTGCCTCTTTCTCTTCTCTCCATCTGAGGTTGCCCTTGCGTGTACATTGGCGTGCATGATTGCGTCCCAGAGTTCTCTTAGTCTCTGTACGTTTATCTTCACTGATTCTTTCTTCTGCCTACTCAAATCTGCAATTGAAATCCTTTAGTGAGCTTTTCATTTTGTTCCCCTTTGGTTTCTTTTTGTAATTTCTATCTTTCTTTATATTTTCTATTTGTGTAGATATCTTATTTCTGGTTTCCTTTAGCCCTTTGATTTATTATGAAAGTTGATTTAATGTCTTTATTTAATAAGTCCAATTGCCCTGCTTCCTCAGGGACAGTTTCTGTTAATGGATCGTAGTTCCTTATTTTTTGCATTCTTCATAGATTTTTAGTTGAAAATTGGACATTTTTAATATCCTTATGTGCTAACTCTGGAAATCAGACCCCCCCCCCCCAACTCTTGGGTTTATTTTATTGCTTTCTGTATGCTGGGACTATTTATTTAGTGATGTTTTGATCTAATTTTTAAAGTCTGTTTTCTTTGTCACATGTGGTCTCTAATGTCTCTATTCCTTTAGCTTGTGTTCAGTTAGTGTCTTTACAGATAGAGATTAACCTAAATGCCAGAAAGCAAAATACAGGGAAAAAATAGGAAAGAGAGCAAGAGAAGAAAGAAAGAAAAAGAAGAAACAAAGAAAAAGGGGGGGAAAAAATGGAAAATATCTCTCTAAACCTCTTGAAATTCTTGTAGATTGGCTTCTGCTGGGGCACTCCTTCAACAGTTTGCCAGGCCACTTTTTATCTCTGCATTAACCTTAATTTCTTGCTTGTGCTCATCCTATAGTTCAGACGTAGGTGAAGGCATAATGTCTGATTAGGTCTTTTCTAGACCTGTACTTTTATACTTTTTCAACCAGTTTACAAGAGTGCTATACCTGCCCTATTTTCAAAAAAGAAAGAGAAGAATAACTCTTCAACTTTTTCTTCCTGGCTTTGGTTGCTGTAGTGTATGCCTCAATCATTATGTTTTGTCCCAGAAAACAGTGGATTTTTGTTTACTTTACAATATTGTCAAAGAATTCTTGTCACTTGTCTAAGTAAGTTCCCAGATAGGCAAAACAAAGTCAGGTGCCATGCATTACTTCCCTAAGTAGTCCCCAGAATGGTTAGAACACACAGAATCTTTTGTGAGTGTCTTCTCCGACTTCTCTGGAATGCAGGACCAGGGTAGTACACTGGAGCTAGCTGCCATCTTTAAGCTGTTATTGAACTAGGGAGGGAGTTAGGGCAAGGGCAAATGAAAACATCACAAGTATATACTGCCATTTTAGAATTTTCTTTGCTCTGGTTCAGTGTTCACTTGGTTGTTGCAACCTCAGACTGCTTCCCAGAGTTCTGACCAGGTTGATTCTGACAGTTTTGTTTGATTTCTTGATGTTTCTGTGAGGGCCGTTTCACTGACTGCACTAGCAGTTTCCTTTTGGGGCCTTAGTTATCATGTGATGTGGTATGCACTGCCTCTTGAATACAATGGTGGCATATTAATATATGGTCTTCTTTCCTGTTTAGTTTTCCTCTCCTAATTAAATTATCCACATAATTTTTTAAAAGTATAGACAGTTTTCAAGTATAGAAACTCTAGTTCTTCTCTGTACTATGTCCACCACCCTCATTAAAAGTGTCTAAAATATAATCGATAAATACTTATTGTGGAAATACACTCCATTTTCCCACACACAGCTTCAGATTAAATAAAGTGAAAAATCATTTCATAAATAACCTTTGTGCAACTGAAAATTTTGGCTGCTGAAAATAATTCTGAATTGGTGACAAAAGCAAGATTTTTTAAAATGAAATGTAAACTTTTGTGAAGTTAGAAACAGTTGTTGTATTGATTTTCCAATGATAAATGATTATCACAGAACTGTCAAGACTATTATTAGACACACATGGGTATTAACTTTTATCAGCCATTGTGAGATTGTCATTTAAAATTTTATTATTATATTCCTGTTCAATACTTTACAAACTAATGTGGTTAAGAATGATTGGAGAAATTATTAATGTATGAGTTGTAATTGAATTCTCATGTTTTATAGTATCTTTTAATTATTAGAGACCAAAGTTAATTGCTGGAAAAAAGCATTGAGGAATGAAAAGAGCAAAAATAAAGTTTGATGAAAGTTCAGCTTGGATTCAACTTCCAAGTAGTGAGACTGGTAGGACTTTAAGGGCAAAGCTTTGTTTCTTTGGGTTTGGGAAAACAGGGAGTACTTGTGATGGAAATTTTCCCTTACCTGAATTTTTTTTTTTTTTTAAGAGAGAAGAGAATGTAAAGGATTCCTTTAATAAATTCCTATAAGGGGTTTTCCCAACCACTTTTATCTACTGCTCAGAACTTAGATTTAATTAAATTTGCAAGACTGAGGGTGGGGTCAGGACAGTAATCTATTTCAGGGTCAGAGAGCCAACTTTAAATTTCTTGTCCTCAATCCATTAGTATCACTACCTCACCATTATTTAAATACATGATTTTTTATTGAATTTCCTTTCAAGGAACACATAAAAACAAATTTCTTTTTTCTAAGAAACAAAGACTCTCCCTGTAACTTACTAGGTAGACAATTGCATTTTGAGTCTGTGTGATAGCACACTAAAACATTATTGTGTAAATGTGCAGATGAAGATCCTAAAAATTAAATAGTCATTGTATTATTAACAATATTGAATTAACTTACATACGTTTTGAACTTAGTGGGGAAATTTTTAATTATAAAAGAGATTTGCTTAGGATACTAAAATTTAAGTATAAAAATATTAAGTTATTTCTCATAAGAAATGATTCTCTTTCTTGCCTTGTATTAATTATAACTTTTGCTCTCATATTTTATAATTTTTGAACAATTTATATTGAACTTATTTATATTGAAATATCATATTCATAGGCTAATCCAGCTTTTTATAAGGTTTAAAAATAACTTTGATCATATTCATCTACACCTGCATACATGCCTTTTTGTTCTTTAGTAACGTAATAAAAAGAAAGTTGGTTCTTTTCATTATTGACTTCATTCTTTGAGATTATTAGAAGTCAAGTAAAGTAATCAATGAACCAAACAAATAGACTTTTAGAATCTCCTTAGTGTTTCTGTGGTTATTATATATTTTCAAGAGGCCTTTGCCAGACTGCCTTACACTATAAGCCTTTTGCACATGGATTCTGTCTTCCAGCATTAATCTTCCCTTCTTTCTTCATCTAGATAAATCCTTCCCATTCTTCAGATTTTAGTTCCTCTCAAATGTCTTCCCTGACCTGCCTGATCACATCAGTTCCCTTGAATGCTTCTGTGTTGTAATTACACGTTCTTCTCCTCTGTGGCCTTCATCATAGTAGACAGTTTGACTTCTCTGTGATTATCTGTCCAACTCCTTCATCATACTGGGAGCTACATGGGACCTATTTTGTTTTTGCTCACTATTGTGATCTTTGAGCCCCGAAGAGGTCCTGGTACAGAGACAACTTCCAATAGCGCTTGCTGTTGAATGGTTTCTAACACTGTACTAGGAAACACCCTGATGCGCTATTCTATTTAAAATTATATGAGCTTGAAATGATTTTTCTAGAAGATAAAATTGCTTTTTAATGTGTGTGCAAAATAAGCCCAATATCCATGATAAATCAAGTTGCCAATTCACTTATCATTCATTCATTCGACTGCTGTTTTGGTTTCTGTTGCTGTGTGACAAACTGTCCCCAGACCTCGTCGCCTGACACCACAGTCATTTTATTATTTCTCACAGACTGTGTGTCAGGAGTTTAGACAGTGCGTCAGGGATGAGTGGTCTCTGTTCCACGTGACGTCGCAGAAGCTGGAGCCTCTGAGCTGGCTCCTTCACTGACGTGTCTCACTGCTCAGCAGGGGTGTCTGGGGCAGCCTGACTGAGGCTGGAGGGCTGTGGCTTGTTTCTCTTGGTTAACTGGGTGTTTTATTCTCCTCCATGCAGTATCAGAACCCCTCTCTCCATGGAGCTTTTACACATGGCCTGCCCACTTAGTCTCTCTCTGTGGTCCTTCAAGCTGGGTAATCTAATTTTTTTACATGCACTCTTAAGAAGGCAAACATGGAATCACCAGGCCATATTCTGTGTGAATCTCAACCGGACCATTTTAAGCAGAAGGCACTAGATAAGAGGTGAAGGCCAGGATGAGTGATTATTTGCAAGTGACCAGAGTAAAGCTTCTGTGATAGAAAGTGAAATAAGGTTTGCTGTCAGCTAATTAATAGACTAGGGAGGGAAAGGTAAGGGAATGAATAATTATGGAAGCCATCAGTTAAAGTTATTAAGAATGTAAGCTTTGTGCAAAATCTTACTTTTGCCTCATCACTTACTTGGTGAGTGCTTAGGTAGGTTAGTTGGTTCTCTCTCTCAGCCTCAGGTTTCTAACCGGTTCAATTACTTATGCAATTCTGAGAGACGTGCAGGAAAGACTGTGCTGTAAGTAATAGAAAACACATATTCATTTCAAATACAGGGGATTTCACAAAGGCTGCAAGTGAAGTCTCACATAGCTTCATCCTTTAATGGCAGTATGTTAATTTTAAAACATAATAATAAAAGTATGAATAAATTTTTCTTTCCACTTGGAAAGTTTAAAAATATAAAATGCGCTTATTATTGTTAGGCTGAAAAGTTCATTTGGGTATTTCTGTATCATCTTGCTGAAAAAACCTAATGGACTTTTTGTGCAACCCAATATATTCATTTATGAGGAAATTAAAATGGAAATCACAAACTTTTTAGAATAAGCAAAATGTGCATTATTGTGTATCAAACCTATTAATATAGTCAAAGCAGTAAGAAGAGGAAAATCTATAATCTCCAAACTATTTATTACAAAGCAAGAGTAGAAAAAAATGAACTAGGAAACAGAACACTGTAAGCATAAAGAAAGTAAGAAGAACTTGTTAAAAGTTAAGGCAGAAATAGTTAAACTAAGCACTTGTTTAAAAAAACTGAGAAAACCTACAAACTGAGAAAATCACAAAAAGCTGTGATTAAAAAAACAAAAAGCATGAATTAAGGATGAGAAAGAGAACATGAATACATTTCAGAGATTTAAGAAAATAATTTAAAAAATATTGTAACATGCATTTAAGAAGCTGGATGAAATATAAAATTTAATTCAAGAGATTTAGAAACCTAAGTAATCAATAACTATAGAAGCAGCTGAAGAACTAGTTGTTCACATTTCTTATTTATCCTAATCCCCTTCAGTGGATTTATACTGATTATTCAAGACAGTGGAAAAGGAAACAGGTTTGCAGTTCTCAGATTCTAGAAATTGAACACCCAATAAACCCCTTTTATTTACAAGTGAAGGCCACTGTCTTCATGATCTTATCCTATTTCCCAGTTTCCTCCACTGAACTTCCCAGAAGAAGGTTCTGACCTCTAATGACTATATATTTCATTTGCTTCAGTCTTTCTGCGTTGTTTTAATACATTAGAATTTGAAATGGGACTATCAGGAGTGGTTAGGCACGCGCTGCGTAGTTGGATCTGAATAGAATTGCCTACTTCTAAAAGTGGGATTCCAATCATACCTTTGGCTCACCTCACATTTAGGATTTCAGTAATACAAACACTTCACATCTTCTCCCTAGTTTTCTTCACATTTCTCTCTGTTTTCCCAATGTCTCTTCTTAATTCACTGGATTGATTTCTGCCAATAGCATAATTAAATTCAACATATACTAGCTTTTTAAAGTTAGCAAAAACTGAAATGAAACTAAAGATAGCACAGATATATGTGAA
Source organism: Cervus canadensis (assembly GCF_019320065.1). NCBI lineage: Eukaryota > Metazoa > Chordata > Mammalia > Artiodactyla > Cervidae > Cervus > Cervus canadensis. The sequence goes on along the minus strand of NC_057395.1, from coordinate 12,793,008 downwards.
AACTATTTTTCAGTCTTAATTAAGCACATTAATGCAAATATCCTAAATAGTATATCAGCAAATTATATCCAGTGGTGAGTATATTATAATAATAATACAATATGATTAAGTATGAGTTTTATAGCATTTTATATAAATGTCCATATAAAACTATTTGGCCTTAGGCCTTTTTTAGTGACACATTTTTAGCTAGTATTGATTAAAACTGGTCAAATTTTGAAATGTAATATATTAAAGAAAGGAAAGATACTAAATTTTGTTTCTTTGCTTTTTGATTCAGTCTGTCCGAACATTATTCATAGCCCCCAGCCTTCCTGTCTCCCCTGCCATTTTATTTCTTATTTATGGTAGACTTCCACCCTTCTCGTAGTACATTCCTGTTTCTGGAGGATTCTATGAGGTATTTCTCCACATGGCTGTCTACTTAATGCTTTAAAAAGTTTTGAACCTAGGATTTTTCTTCTAGTCCATAGCCAGGCAGAAAAAGATGTAATAACCAAGATTTCATTGGTTCTATTTGCTGTATATTCTTTACTGGTCATGCCTCATTCTACCATGGCATTATAACTCTTTGTTCCAGTGTGGTTTGTTTAGAATGATTCTTTTCCCTGGGGTATATTGTCAAAATTCACACTTGAATTTCTTTTTTAAATCCTCAAATATTTTGCCATTCTAAAGGCTTCTTTAGACCTTCTAAAGACACCCAAAAGATCTAAGGAACACATGGGAAAAAAATCACTGGCATACCCTTTTGGACAGATATTGTAGGTGAAGGAAATAAAGCTGCAAGTGGTGTCTCCTCTTTCAACAGTCCTGCTTTCTGAGACTCTCCAAACTTCCAAGTGAAAAACTTGAAAGAAATATTTAGTTCCTTTTCCTTGTGATGATGTATCTGGTAAGAATGTTGTTGTGTGTGTTTGTGTGTGTTTAACTTCTATCCTATTTATACCTATGAGCTAAAAAACATTTGAATTATGATACTTTTTCCAGATTCTTTAGAGCAAAATAGGTTTTATTATTTACAAAGATAATGGCAAGTGTGAACTGTCTAAAGTATTTGTTTAGGATGTATGTTTTTAAATTGAGTTGGTTTGGGGCTATTTGAATATGTTTTGCTTATGTAGAAAATACCCTTGTTTAGTGTTTTTCTGAAGAGTCCCACCTCTGGATCTTCACACACACACACACACACACACACACACACACTAAATAATATGCTTCCAATGACCAGCTTAGAAATAATCAGTGTTTCAGGATAAATTTCCACAAAGCATTGCTTCAGAATGTGCCTTTTTGTAGAAAAGATTAATCTAGCCCATTATAGGCGTAATGAGAAAGTCTTGAAAACAGTGGTTCACAGTTTATATGTGAAATCCTACTTTAATTATGCAGTGAGAGTCCACCTAGATACAGGAGGCAGTCACATTAGGAGAGTGGTCCCCATTATGTGTTGTTACTCGAGCTCTATACTCAGATGCTCACTGTTTTCAGTTCAGTTCAGTTCAGTTCAGTTGCTCAGTGCTGTCCTGACTCTGTGACTCCATGGACTGCAGTTACTCCAGGCTTCCCTGTCCATCACCAACTCGCAGAGCTTACTCAAACTCATGTCCAGTGAGTCTGTGATGCATTCCAACCATCTCATCCTCTGTCTTCCCCTTTTCCTCCCGCCTTTAATCTTTCCCAGCATCAGGGTCTTTTCAAAGAAGTCAATTCTTCACATCAGGTGGCCAAAGTATTGGAGTTTCAGCTTCAGTATCAGGCCTTCCAATGAATATTCAGGACTGATTTCCTTTAGGATTGACTCCTTGGATCTTCTTGCAGTCCACGGGACTCTCAAGGGTCTTCTCCAACACCACAGTTCGAAAGCATCAATTCTTCGGCACTCAGCTTTCCTATAGTCGAACTCTTACATCCATACATGACTACTGGAAAAATCATAGCTTTAACCAGACTGACCTTTGTCAGCAAAGTAATATCTCTGCTTTTCAATATGCTGTCTAGGTTGGTCATACCTTTTCTTCCAAGGAGCAAGCGTCTTTTAATTTTTCATGGCTGCAGTCACCATCTGCTTTTGGAGACTGAAAAAATAAAGTCTGTCACTGTTTCCATTGTTTCCCCATTTATTTGCCATGAATTGATGGGACCAGATGCCATGATCTTAGTTTTCTGAATGTTGAGTTTTAAGCCAACATTTTTACTCTCCTCTTTCACTTTCATTAAGAGGCTCTTTAGTTCCTCTTCACTTTCTGCCACTAGGGTGGTATCTTCTGCATATTTGAGGTTATTGATGTTACTCCCAGCAATCTTGATTCCAACTTGTGCTTCATCCAGACCAGCGTTTCTCTTGACGTACTCTGCATATAAGTTAAATAAGCAGAGTGACAATATATGGTCTTGATGTACTCCTTTCCCAATTTGAAACCATCTGTTGTTCCATGTACAGTTCTAACTGTTGCTTCTTGACCAGCATACAGATGTCTCAGGAGGCAGGTCAGGTGGTCTGGTATTCCCATCTCTTTAAGAATTTTCCACAGTTTGTTGTGATCCACACAGTCAAAGGTTTTGGTATAGTCAATAAAGCAGAAGTTTTTCTGGAACTCTCTTGCTTTTCCGATGATCCAGCTGATGTTGGCAATGATCTCTGGTTCCTCTGCCTTTTCTAAATCCAGCCTGAACATCTGGACATTCATGGCACACCTACTGTTGAAGCCTGGCTTGGAGAATTTTGAGCATTACTTTGCTAGCATGTGAGATGAGTGCAATTGTGTGGTAGTGTGAGCATTCTTTGGCATTGCCTTTCTTTGGGATTGGAATGAAAACTGACCTTTTCCAGTCCAGGCCACTGTTGAGTTTTCCAAATTTGCTGGCATATTGAGTGCAGCACTTTCACAGCATCATCTTTCAGGATTTGAAATAGCTCAACTGGAATTCCATCACTTCCACTAGCTTTGTTCATAGTGAGGCTTCCTAAGGCCCACTTGACTTCACATTCCAGGATGTCTGGCTCTAGGTAGTGATCACAACATCATAGTTATCTGGGTCATGAAGATCTTTTTTTTTTTTTTTTTATAGTTCTTCTGTGTATTCTTGCCACTTCTTCTTAATATCTTTTTAGGTCCATGCCATTTCTGTCCTTTTTCTTGTGCCCATCTTTGCATGAAATGTTTCCTTGGTGTCTCTGATTTTCTCAAAGAGATCTGTATAGACTTTCTCATTCTATTATTTTCCTCTATTTCTTTGCATTGATCACTGAGGAAGGCTTTCCTTTCACTCTTTGATATTCTTTGGAACTCTGCATTCAAGTGGTTATACCTTTCCTTTTCTCCTTTGCTTTTAGCTTCTCTCCTTTCTCAGCTATTTGTAAGGCCTACTAAGACAACCATTTGGCCTTTTTGCATTTCTTTTTCTTGGGGGTGGGCTTGATCACTGCCTCTTGTACAATGTCATGAACCTTCATCAGTAGTTCTTCAGGCACTCTGTCTATCAGATCTAATCCCTTGAATCTATTTGTCACTTCCTCTGTATAATCATAGGGATTTGATTTAGGTCATACCTGAATGGTCTAATGGTTTTCCCTACTTTCTTCAATTTAAGTCTGAATTTGGCAATAAGCAGTTCATGATCTGAGGCACAGTTATCTCCCGGTCTTGCTGACTGTATAGAGCTTCTCTATCTTTGGCTGCAAAGAATATAATCAATCTGACTTCGGTATTGACCATCTGGTGATGTCCATGCATAGAGTCTTATCTTGTGTTGTTGGAAGAGGGTGTTCGCTATGACCAGTGCATTCTCTTGGCAAAACTCTGTTAGCCTTTGCCCTGCTTCATTTGGTACTCCAAGGCCAAATTTGCCTATTACTCCAGGTATTTCTTGACTTCCTACATTTGCATTCCAGTCCCCTATAATGAAAAGGACCTCTTTTTTTGGTGTTACTTCTAGAAGGTCTTGTAGGTCTTCAGAGAATTGTTCAACTTCAGCTTCTTCAGTGTTACTGGCTGGGGCATAGGCTTGGGCTACTGTGATATTGGATGTTTTGCCTTTGAAACGAGCAGAGATCATTCTTTCATTTTTGAGATTGCATCCAAATACTGCACTTCAGACTCTTTTGTTGACCATGATGGCTACTCCATTTCTTCTAAGGGATTCTTGCCCACAGTAGTAGATACAATGGTCATCTGAGTTAAATTCCAGTCCATTCTAGTTTGCGGATTCCTAAAATGTCAGTGTTCACTCTTTCCATCTCCTGTTTTCATTTATTTTAGGCTTTTCTCAGAGAATTATCTGATGTAGATAAATATTGTATGTGTAGGTAGTCTTTATTTAATAGATATTATGCTAAATGACTACTAATTTGTTGACAACAATGTCCTTGTTTTAAAAAATGATCATTTTATCATTTTGAATAATTTATAGTTGGAGGAAGAATCTGCAGATGAAATTATTTGTGATTGTGTAATCGTGAAAACGGCAGGTATATCACATTATATCCATAGACTTATAAGCAATGTTATGTTATTGAAAGTTCAACACTTAACTTTATTTTTCCAGCTTCCTTAGAGTTTAATAAATTGGTTTCATTGTACATTTTATGCCTTCTACCAAAGTACTATTCTAAAAATTCTAACAGATCAAAAATTTAGTTTGCTTATCACAAAAAGCTTCAGCACAATTGACCTGCTGACCTTAATTCCCAGGAAAACTGTCACATTACTTCTTTACCCCTTTGTCTCACCTAACAATGTGACCCACAATACTGCAGATCTTTAAAGTTTCTCAGCATTGTAAGGTCAAGCTTTGGTCACCATAGTTACAGTTTAGCTCTGCAGGTCAGAGGTCAAATGGATTAATGATGTCAGGCACCTCTTTCAATGGTTCTAACACTACTTCACCAAGTAGTAAACAGCTGAGCATATTTAATATGACAAAAGCATTCTTCAGTCTTGCTAATAAGAAGATCTTCAGAGACATATGATAGAAAGGCATTTTCTATAAGGACATGCAATATTGATGCTGTGCCAATGGCAATAATACTTGACTTATTAGATTTCTATTATCAGATGGAGATTGAAAAATAAAAGATGTGATATAGTTCATATTACACTTTTCTGCACATTGTTCATTTTTCTTCTGTCATCAATCTGTTTGAACATCCATCTGTTTCTAAGAATAGGTATCCTCACCTCCCTAGTCATTTGTGATTAACATTGAAGATGGATAGAAAAACAAACCTTCTGATTAGGGGTATACTGTTTTTCTGTGTGATTGACTTGGGTATCTTTTCTCTTGATTTGGGAAATACGCATTAAAAATAGTTATATTTACTTACAAAAGTGTGTTTTGAAAGCCCTTCTCACATTAGAGATCAGGTAAATTCCCCATCTGTGTTTTATACCCAAATCTTTTTTTATGGCTTCAAAGTCTCTATTTTCAGATCTTGAGGTTCTATACTCAATTATTTTTATCCCTACAAAGAAAGTTTCCTTCATTGTGACTCAGAATGGAAGAGAAAAAAAAGCTATTAAAGCAAAACACTACTTCTAGAAAATTTAAATATTGATTTTTCTTATAAATTAGAAATGCTCTAAATAATTTTGGGTCAAAAATCACAGAATTATACTTAAAAGGTGATGAAGCAAAATATTGTGGGATGAAATTAAAATTATTATTGAAATATATTTAGCTAAATAAAAAGTCACTTGATTATGACTTACAGATATGAATTATACTGCAGAATGCTTTATTTTTTAACCTGTAACAACATGAAATTTTGCAGCTAATAAATAGAAATATGTTTAAGCAACAGGCTTAAGTTAAAGTAACCATTAAAGGATGTCCTGTTTCAGAAGGTTTTGTTTCCTAGTTGTATTTTGTGCACCTGTAAGATTTTAAACTTACTGGAGCATTTGCTCTTGATCACATACTATAAAGGTAGACAAAGGAGAAGGCTAGGAGGTTTGGCAGCTGGGAGGTGTTCATATGGAATTTAATAGCAAAGAAGAGGGGGGCTGGGCTTTTCTAGGTGAAACAGAGATTGACAGTTGGGAGGAAGAAATAAGTCTTGGTGTCTGAGAAGAGCTGCTAGTTCAGTTGCGTGTAGTTTCAAATGACAAGCTAGCTTTCATGTGAATGAAAGGATTGTCTTCTGCTTTGCTTTTGATTCAATGAAAATCCTTTTTTTTTTTTTTTTGATAGACATCATGGAAACCAACTATTCAGCAAAGACATTAAATACTGACCAGTTTGGCAGTACTTAGGAACACCGGTTGAACAAATTGATGGACTATTCTATTTGTTCATTATGTCAGGACAATGGCAAATCAATATTTAACTACCTAAGAATTCATACCACTGAAACACTGGTTATATTTAAAACTGTTTATTTATATACATGGAAAAATGTCCTGAAATGCACGAAAAATGACTTATTCTAAATGTACACAATTACTGGTGTCAAATAAATGATCAGATTGAGTTCTGACTTTAAGAATTTGAAATACCATTTTTTTTTCTATAAAAGTTGATGTGTGCCTTGCTTTTAGGTCTCTTGCTCCTGCTACTTACATTTTTAAAATGGACAAATCAACTAATATTTAATTTCATAATATTTGTTTATCAGGAACACATGGAATTTTGTGTACTACATTTTATTTACTCTTCTTTCTTAAAGTAATTCATTTCTTCTCTTCCTGTCCTTTTTAATTTATTTTAATATTTCCAGCTTTACATTTATACAGTCAGCAAAAACAAGACTTAGAGCTGACAGTGACTCAGGTCATGAACTCCTTATTGCCAAATTCAGACTTAAATTGAAGAAAGTAGGGAAAAACCACTGGGACATTCAGGTATCACCTAAATGAAATTCCTTACAATTATACAGTGGAAGTGACAAATAGATTCAAGGGATTAGATCTGATAGAGTGCCAGGAGAACTATGGATGGAGGTTTGTAACGTTGTATAGGAGGCAGTGATCAAAACCATCCCCAAGAAAAACAAATGCCAGAAGGCAGAATGGTTGCCTGAGGAGACCTTGCAAATAGCTGAGAAAAGAAGAGAAGTGAAAGGCAAAGGAGAAAAGAAAAGATATGCTCATCTGAATGCAGAATTCCAAAGAATAGCAAGGAGAGATAAGAAAGCCTCAAATGAACAATGCACAGAAATAGAGTAAAGCAACAGAATGGGAAAGACTAGAGATCTCTTTAAGAAAATTAGAGATACCAAACGAACATTTCATACAAAGATGGACACAATAAAGGACAGAAATGGTATGAACCTAACAGAAGCAGATTTTAAGATGAGATGGCAAGAATACACAAAACAGATCTTCATGACCGAGATAACCATGATGGGGTGATCACTCACCTACAGCCAGACATCCTGGAATGGGAAGTCAAGAGTTCCTTAGGAATGATTACCACGAACAAATACAGTGGAGGCAATGGAATTCCAGCTGAGCTGTTTCAAATCCTAAAGATGATGCTGTGAAAGTGCTGCACTCAGTACGCTAGCAAATTTGGAAAACTCAATAGAGCCACAGGGCTAGAAAGTCAGTTTTCATTCCAATCGCAAGAAGGGCAATGCCAAAGAATGTTCAAACTACCATTCAACTGTGCTCATTTCACATGCAAGCAAGGTAATGCCCCAAATTCTTAAAGCCAGTCTTCAGTAGAACCTGAACTGAGAACTTTCTGATGTAGGGCTGAATTTATGAAAGACAGAGATCAAATTGTCAACATCCACTGGATGATAGAAAAAGCAAGGGAATTCCAGAAAAGCATCTACTTCTGCTTTATTGACTACATACAAGCCTTTGACTATGTAGATCTCAACAAACTGTGGAAAATTCTTCAAGAGGTGGGAATATCCAACCACCTTGCCTGCCTCCTGAGAAACCTGTATGCAGGTCAAGAAGCAACAGTTAGAACCAAACATGGAATAACAGACTGTTTTAAAATTGGGAAAGGTGTATGTCGTGGCTGTATATTGTCACCCTGTTCGTTTAACTTCTATGCAATGTACATCATGCAAAATGCTGAACTGGATGAGTAACAAGCTGGAATCAAGATTGCCGGGAGAAATATCAATAACCTCAGATATGCAGATGACACCACCCTAATGGCAGAAAATGAAGAGGAACTAAAGAGCCTCTTGATGAACGTGAAAGAAGAGAGTGAAAAAGCTGGCTTAAAACTCAATGTTCAAAACACTAAGATCATTGCATCCAGTCCCATAACTTCATGGCTAATAGGGACAAAATGGAAAAAGTGATAGATTTAATTTTCTTGGGCTCCAGAATCACTGCAGATGGTGACTGCAGCCATGCAGTTAGAAGACACTTGCTCTTTGGAAGAAAAGCAATGACCAGCCTAGCCAGCATATTAAAAAGCAGAGACATCACTTTGCTGACAAAGGTCTGTATAGTCAAATCTATGGTTTTTCCAGTAATCATGTACGAATATGAGACTTGGACCATAAGAAAGACTGAGTGCCAAAGCATTGATGCTTTTGAATTGTGGCCCTTGGACTGCAAAGAGATTAAACCAATCAATCCTAAAGGAAATCAACCCTGAATATTCATTGGAAGGACTGATGCTGAAGCTGAAGCTGCAATACTTTAGCCACCTGATGTGGAGAGCTGACTCCTTGGCAAAGACACTGATGCTGGGAAAGATTGAAGACAGAAGAAGGGGACGATAAAAGATGAGATGGTTGGATGGCATCACTGATTCAGCAAACAAGGGTTTGAACAAACTCTGGGAGATAGTGAGGGACAGGGAAACCCGGTGTGCTTCAGTCCTTGGGGTCACAAAGAGTCGGAGAAGACTCAGTCACTGAACAAGTACAACAACTCTCCTGGCCAAAAGTGCACATGTTTTGCTACTGTAGTAGCTTAGCAGCAGTTACCCGACCTTGGTGCACACTAAAGTCACCTCAGCATAATGCTCAGGCTCACCGAAGAGCAGTCGAAATAGTATAGTTGAAGGAACGCATGCTTTGGGGTCAAACTTCCCTGCACCATGGCTCTGCTACTTAACGCTGTGTGGTATTGAGTAAATTATGTAACCTCTCTGTGTCTGTTTCCTTGGACTTCGTGAAGATTTTATAAAATATTGGCATTAATTTCTAGCCTCGTTCCTGGTACCTAGGAGACTGTACTAAAGGATAGTAGTAAGTGAGAAGAGTAGTCTTCCCTCTCTCCAATAGTGTGTTATGGTACCCTGAGCAAGAACAGCCATTCAGGCCCATTTCTTTACAGAAAGAATGCAGATGCAACAACCCTGGCCAAAGTCAAAGAGTACTTCCAACCTTCAAATTACAGATGCTTTGAAGGTTGGAGACCAATGTAGTAATGTAAGATTAGCTTTTATTCAGATTGCTAAAGCTGCTTGTACCAGGCTCAAGGAAAACACCATCAACGTTTGAGAATATTTGTGTAGGGTATTCAGTACTTCAGTTGTCCTTTTCTCGGAAGATTTCCTGGAATGTTCTGTTGCGTTGTGGACTACACCATGACTCCTGTGTCATTGACCACGTGGAGTGATGACACCCATGAAGAATATTTTTCCGCCTTTCTTGTCATTGCTTGAAATTTGTCTCACTGTTGTCTATCACATAGAGTTAATGCAGACTTGGGGTTTTTTCTTTGGCCTTTTTCAACTCTGTGCATCCCTCTTGGCTGCTAAGAATATTTCTTTAGAAAAGACAAATTGCGTTAAGACTATTTCCTCCCTCCTTTCTGAGCTCATCTTGTTCTTTTCACCTAAGGGTCTTCTTACAAACCCAAGAAGATAGTCAAATGTTAACCGAGTTGGATTTGGCCAGAGTTGTCTACCTCTCATCATATTGTTTTACTCAGGTCACATTATTTTTCCCTTAACATGTTCTTTTATGTTTATAGACTCTTCTGTGATAAGTATAGCTTCATTGTTTTATTAATTCACTTTTCCATTAATCTGTGTCACATAGTAAGTGCCATATCAAATATTGCTACAGCTCAGTAATAATCTTCAAATCTAAAAGCCAACAGCTCTGTGACTGACTCAAAATCAGGACTCTAAGTGGATGAATTTTAATATTTTCCAGTAGTGTTGAATGACACATTGGTAAAGAATTCATCTGCCAATGCAGGAGACACAAGAGATGTGGGTTTGATCCCTGGGTCAGGAAGATTTCCTAGAGAAGGAAATGGCAATCTACTCCAGTATTCTTGCCAGGAAAACCCCATGGACAGAGGAGGCTGGGCTATAGTCCCTGGAGTCACAGAGGGCCGTACACAGCAACTGAGCAGGAGTACTGAATTATCGGTCTGTGGTATGCATCCATGAGGTGCGGATGGTACGGCAGCCGTTCTTGCAGTGGGGTAATTTTCTGTGTGCGTTTTATGTGCACCTTACACAGTGTATGTAGCCGAGGTTCTCAAACGCAGCAGACATCTGCATGGCCTGGAGGTCTTACTGAAGCACAGATTGCTGGGACCTAGCTCCAGAGTTTCCTACTCAGCAGCCCTGGCAGGGGCCTGAGAATCTGCATTTCTAAAAGGTTTCAGGCCTTGCTGCTGCTGCTTCTCTGGAAACTGCACCATAGGACCCCCTGATGCGGTGAGTGCTAAGTAACACTGCGCAGATCCCCTCCAGGGCGGGGCCCTCACTCCTGACAGCAAGGAGTGATGGCTTCCAGTCCCTCCCTGTCAGGGGCTCTCAGTTGCTGAGAGCTGCCTCAGTAAGACTCCACAGCCTGCTGTACTTACACCTGCAGGAATTACAGCGGCGATTCTTGTCTCAGATCATGATAACTGAAGGACCGGCTCAGCACCAGAGCTCCTGTGGGTTTGGCTCTGTCGCACCTTCATAGCCCAACTTTCTCTCTGGCTAATCTCCCTTCCTTTACTCCCAAAGCACTGTCTGATTAACCTTTATCTTAAAGTCTGCATCCCGTGGCTCTGACCTGCAGCGGTAGATAATAAAATATGTTTTTTTTTGTTAAGTACATATCTGGCCATAATTAAATATCCCAGCTCCTTCTTGTGTAGGAGCAGTAGGTTTGTTATGGTTGGTTTGGTGATTTGTGAGGCCCTAGACCTTTAATTCACCGTCAGAATCACTTAGCAGGCTGGTACAAAGCTCCTTTTTCTCTGATTCAGAGCTTTTGTTATTTTTCCCTTAACTACTTTATCTCCCGTGTCTCAGCACATCAGTCCTCTTTTTAGGCAAATTTGGTCCGTATCTTCCTTTCTGTTCATCAGTGCTCAAAGATGAGAGGCTTTCCCCACAGTTGCCATTCTTCATCTTTGCTCTTAGAAGCTCTTGAAACTCCATGTGTTTCATAAATCAGGTGGTGGTTCTTCAGTGGGTTAGAAGTAGATTGACTCTCTCCAAATCTGCTGTGTCTAAAATTCCACATGTGCTCTTCTCTCAGCACTTTTACTATTACTAATGACCAACGTTAATTCTTCCTGTGGGTCAGCTGTTCATTTAAGAACTTTAGAAATATTAACTCTTTAATCCTCATAGCATTCTATGAGGAATTTACTATTTCTCTTATTTTAGAAAAGAAGAGGCCATGGCATAGAGAGATTAAATAACATACCAAGGTCTTATGACCAAGAAGCAGTGACTACAGTTCAAATCCAAGAAGACTGGCCTCAGAATCTGTGCTCTTTCCTCATATAGCATGCTGAGGGTGCTCACATCTGATGTATTATCAGTTTGCATTTATTTTAGGCAGTTTTAAAGTTGACATGATTTTTAGCATTTTTATTGAGATGTAATTGCGTACTGTACAATTCACTCACTTAGCTGTATAATTCAATAGGTATTCATATATTACATTATTAATTTTTTAAATTGTAAAATGTAGCCATTTAACCATTTTTTCCAGTTATATTGAGATACAGTTACATATAACATTATATAAGTTTAATGTGTAAAACATAATTATTTAATATATGTATGTATCATGAAATGATTACCACAGTAATTTTAGTTAATATCCATCATGTCACATAGTTACAATTTTCTTTTTCTTGTGATGAGAACTTTTAATATCTATTCTACTGGCAACTTCCAAATAGTACAGTATTATTTTCTGTAGACACTATGCTATACATTATATCCCTAGAGGTATTTACCTTAGAAATGAAAATTTGTATTAGTACCTTTTGACCACCTTAATCTATGTCCCCCACCACTTCTAACAACCACCAATCTGTTCTCTTGCAATAACTATTTTCTTTTAGATTTTCATATATAAGGGAGGTCACAAAGTATTTCTTTTTCTCCGTCTGACTTATTTAACTTAGTGTATGCCCTCGAGAATGTGTACCTAGGTATAGAATTCCTGAGTTACATGGTACTTCTATGTTTAGCTTTTTCAAGAATTGCCAAAATTTTTTCATAGTGACTGCACCACTTACATTCTTACCGGTAGTGTATAAAGGTTCTGGTTTCTCCACATCTTTACCAGTATTTGTTGTTGTTTTCATTTTAAAAATTATTACATCTATTACATCCTGTTAGTTGTAAAGTAGTAACTCAGTGTGGTTTTCATTTATATTTCCCTAGTGACTAATGATGTTGAAATGTTGTATAACACTTTTGGAGAAATGTCTGTCAAGTCCTATGCTCACTTTTTAATTGGGTGAAGTTCTTTATATTATTACAGATGTTTTATACTTACCTGACATATGATTTGCATCTTTTTCCCATTATGTAGGTTGTCTTTTCATTCTCTTGAACATGTCTTTTGATGCACGGATATTCTCTAATTTTGATGATGTTCAATTTCTCTCTCTTTTTTTGTCTTTTGTTGCTTGCCCTTTTGGTGTCAAATTTAAAGTTTTATCACCAAATTTGAGGTCAGGAAGATTTACCGTATTTTTTTTTTTCTCTAAGAGTTTTATAGTTTTAGCCCACTCATATATTTAGATTGTTTTAACATTTTTTAGTTAATGTTTATGTGTGATGTGAAGTGGGAGCCAATCTTCATTCTTTTGCAAGTGGAATTCCCTTTATTCCAGCACCAGTCCTTGAAGAGGCTATTCTTTCCCTGTTGAATCACCTTGACAATTAACCATAGATGTTTATGTTTAACTCTGGATCCTCAATTCTGTTTTATTGGTCTGTGCATCTAGCCTTATGCCAGTACTGTATTCTCTTGATTATTGTAGCTCTGTATTAAGTTTTGCAATCAGAGAGTGAATCCTCCAACTTTTTTTTCCCAAAACCGTTTTGGAGTTCAGGGCTCCTTGCAATTCTATTCTGTTCTACGATGGTTTTGTACTGTTGGGATTCAGTGTTACTTTGTTTTGCTGCCTTTCCTCTTTTAGATTGTATTCATACAGTGCCTATCACAGCCTCTTAAAAAGATTTCTTGCTAATTTGTTCATCTCCTGATTTATATGTCTACTACTATAAATCTGTACTGTCTTATCTACAGTTCGGTAATCCAAAACCAAAACATATCCTGACCAGAACCTCTTTGTAAGCAAAGACTAACCTAGACTGACTGAAAGTATTTAGTCTTTTTAAAAATCTTACCTTATCACTTACAGCAGAAATATTAATATGTTTGATAAGAGGGTACTATCTGAGATCTCATAAGGATGTTATTTTATTTATGGTACATAAACTAGATTTTCTTTTTAAAACTGAAGAGATTCTGAATCCTGAAGCATATTTGACACCAAGGGTTTCAAATGAATTACGATTGAGCTGGATTTTGATTTTTGAGGTCTGTGAAGGTGTATCTTCATGATGTGGGGAAAGGGCATCCATGCTTTCTCCAGGAGCACCGCTCTCCTTAATCTTCATGTGTTCACCAACCTGGAAACTCTCTGAACCCTGTCCTTTTGGGTTTTTATGGGCTTTCCCTACGTAGGCATGTATAATGAAATAAAAAAGCTTTGGTAATTGATTCAGCCGCTAGCCCCTGACCCTTCCTTGGAGGTCAGGGATGGTACTGAGGGACTGGGATCTAGGTCCTTAATCATGGGTTTGGCTCCTTTGGGAACTGGCCTCCATCCTTAGGAGCTTTCCAAATGTTATCTCATTAACATAACAAAGATGCCTTTATTATTCTACAGTTAGGCGGTTCCAAGGGTTTGGGAACTTTATGTCAGAAATAAGGGATGAAGAACCAAATACATATTTCTTATACTAAATGACACTATCACAATAGTTGTTGACAGAAGAACCTGTTTGGATTGAAGCCAAATATATTGGGCAGGAATTTTCACTAACATTATGTATTACTTATGGCAAAGCAATGTACATTATAAGAAGGGCGATACCAAGAGTGGTGAGGTGGGATCTCCTGTATAAGTATGTTGCGTGAGTAGCGGCTGTGCTTCTCCCTTCATCTAAAAACAGATTCTTTGTCTCTTGTGTTCATTAAAACCCAGTGCTAAGACTGTCTACCAGAAAAGGAAGAAAAGTCTATCTTCATCCCTCCTGTCCCCATGTTATGATAGCAGTTGCTGCCTATATTGATACCAAAGTCCGTTGTTTTATTCATACTCACATGATGAGAGAAAAATCAACAGAGGGGCGTTTGTCTCAACTATATTGTTCCATGACAATGGTTATTAGTTTTCTAAAATCAAACTTTGGTGATAAAAAGAGTAGTGCTGTTTGTTTTGGTACCACATATGATGGCATTGGTCCAAAAGGCAGCTTGTGCAGAGGTGACCCACAAATTTGTTAAGTGCTCCGTATTTTTCAGGAGACAACATGAGGAGTTCTCAAACTTCAGTCATTCTTGAACCACTTTCAGCATTTTTACCATAATTGAATAACCCCATATTGTTATTTATTGTTTTTTGTTGCCTTGTTTTTTTAAAGAAACTAAATATAAAAATGAAAATTTGTGTAACTATCATAAAAGAAAAACCAATATCTTTCAAATAAATGCATGACTACTAAAATAAAAAATATACCTATGTTTACTACCTAAAATCATCTCAACACTGGAAACACACCACACTCTCAGGAATACTGCCCCAAGCTGACTATGATGCATCCTTTAACAGGATGCATTTATCATAGTCAACCAAGTGAAGGAGATGTAAAGAGTCTCAGGGAGGATGAACCCAAAGAGGAACACACCAAGACACACAGTAATCAAATGGACAAAAGTTAAAGACAAAAATAAAATATTAAAGGCAACAAGGGAAAAACAACAAATAACATACAAGGGAATTCCCATAGGCTTATCAGCTAATTTATCAACAAAAACTCTACAAACCGGAAGGAAATGGCACAATGTATTTAAAGTGATGAAAGGGAAGAACCTGCAACCAAGAATACTCTGCCCAGCAAGACTCTCCAGATTTGGTGGAGAATTCAAAAGCTTTCCAGATAAGGAAAAGTTAAGGAAACTCAGCACCACCAAACCAGCTTTAGAACCAATACTAGAGGAACTTTTCTAGGCAGGATGCACAGAGAAGGAAAAGACCTATACAAAATAAACTCAAAACAAGAAAATGGTAATAGAGTCATACATGTTGATAATTATCTTAAATGTAAATGGATTAAATGTACCAACCGAAAGATATAGACTGGCTGGGTGGATGAAAACATGTGCATAAATGCACTTCCACTTACCACATCACTCTATTTAACCCCCAGATTGTAAAAACTTGTAATCACTTTTTAAAATCCAGATGCATACCAGATTTATCTTGGAATTTTTTGAAAAATACAAATGCCCAGTTATTGCTTTTTTTCAAAGCAGCCATGTTTAAAAACAACTGGACTGTGTGATAATCTTTTATCTAGTTTTTTTCACTTTTTCTATTTCATATTCAGTGCTCCCATTTCATTTAGTTTATATTTTCCGATTCTGCCACCTCTTTTTTGTTATTGCTGTTCTTTCTCAAGGCTTTATCAAGCATAATAGAAAAGTTTTTGTATACATGCATATATGTATATTATATATACTACATATGTATATTAGAAAATATATATATATTTTAGAAAATTTATGAATTTTTGCCTAGCTAAAAAATTAATTACATTTTGATTCTACTTGTTGACTTAGTATGAATAGAATGCTAGATTTCTAATTTATAGGCACACAAACTTTGATACAGTTCTGTGCATTTTGGCATCTAGTATTACTGTTGAAAGTCTAGAAATTTTATTATTTTAGTGATTTAAAAAAGAAAAATTGAATAAGGCTTGAAACTTCAAATCCAATTCTGAGAATATACAAAAATACTATATTGTAAAGAAAAAGCAAAACAAACAGGAAGTTGATGCATGATATGATATTATCAACTAACCTACATATTTTGTTCAAATTTCACAAAATTTTATTCTAGTGTCCTTTATTTGCTTTCATACCTTATTCAAGAGTCCACCTTGTATTTATTTGCATTGAGCAGCTTCAGCTGCATGCAACGGATTCTGACAAATTTTTTTTTCATTTTTTTCTATTACAAATATTTTCTAATTTTCCCTGTTATGACTTACAGCGATCATTTAAAAGTGGGTGCTTAATTTCCATATACATGAAATTTTTAAAAGTATCTTTGATATTAATTTCTCATTTAAATGCTTTATTCTCTGCAGTCACCCTCTGAATTTTTTCATTTTTCTAAATTTATTGAGGTTTTCAATGGCTAAGTCAAAGATCTCTCTTGGTAAATGTCACATTGCACTTGAAAATGTTATTTTCAAATATCTTTTGATATTGATTTCTAGCATAAGTCCACAGTGATAAGAGAACAGACTGTATATGCTTTTAATACCCTGAAGGGTTGAAATTTTTTGTTTTATATCCCTGGGTATGTTACAGTGTCTCCTAAGTTATAGTCAATGGAAACTTGAGTAGAATTTGTATCCTACTGTTGGTGAAAATTATATAAATCTTAATCATGTTGTATTGGTTTATAGTGCTTTTCAGGTCTACTGTATCCTTCTACTTCTCTGTATATGAATTCTATTAATTTTTGGAGTTTGATACGGAAACTCCATCTAAAAATCTTAATTTATCTACTTAAAAAATAATTGTAACATATAGTGCAACTTCACTTGAAATTCTGTATTTCCCAAGTCTCCTAAAAATGTGTTATCATACTTTCATAATTTAAAACAATAACAAAAAAGATAAAAAAGAGGATGCATTTATAGGAAAAATTGTATGTGAGGGGAGGGAACCCCACATAATTTTCTCTAAATCTGAAATTAAGAATTCATTAGTGTTTTCTTAAGGCCAAAGTTAAGTACGGTGAAGGGACCACCACAGAAGTTCATACATGTTTCATATATTTCCTCATTGTATGAAAGCAATCTGTTAATATGCTGGTTACCTCAGACTGAAGTCTTCTAGAAGAGGGAAATGGCTTATCCCTTTTTGTAACCCCATGACCAGCACAGTGTAAAGTAAATACTCAACCCTTCCTAGAGGTTTCTTTAGAACACAAGATAAAATGACAAACAAAAACTGCATTTTGCTTCTTTCTGCACACTGAAGTTTTGAACAAAAAGATAATTCATAAGGTAGAAATGTTTGGAATTTGACTTTTATCATTGGTATTAATTTTCTCTAGACACTTGAGCTCACTTTCAAGAGATTGGCCATTTGTAAAGTGAGAGATCTGATGATACCAGCCATTTATTCCAAAAGGGTGGAAAGACATTATATATTAACAGCTCTTCAACGACATGAAATTAGCAACAAAAATCGGCTTTCTTGATTTATTATCACAGTGCATTTAAATACAATGGGTTTATAAAGCGTTTTAACCTGTTAGTAGGAAATAATTATGGGTTGGAGAAATTGTGGTGAGTTTGTCTTTTCTAAACACTTCAAAAATTTTATGTATCAGCTATAAAGACTGAGCCTTCAATGAAGCTTACTGTTAGAGAGGTAAAAATGAAGCTATTATTAGGAATAAAGGCCAACTTTTCATTAAGTTCTACTTTTATCTATTAAAGTGTTAACTCGGTTATGGTCTCAAGCTCCTCCTTTATTTCTTATAAGAATATTTAATAGAGAAATTTAATGAGATAGTTTTGATTAAATCTTTTACCATAGTTTTGTAATTTAATACATTGCCAGTTTTTTGAACTACAGATACAAATCTCTTATAATTTTCTATTTGTTTCCTAAACTTTGGTGATTTAAATGCTGTGTTTATGTACTCATTTGCTTATGCTTCTTGGAAACCTAGTCTTGCAGTAAGAGAAGGCTTAAAATGCCAAAATGCTGTGGTAAATAATAAAAAGTCCATTGTATTTTTCACATTATTTAAAACACTAATGAACACAGTCTAATTCAAATTTATAAAATTCTTAATTTTTAAGTAGGACGTTTTATTAAAAATGGAAGCCATTGGCAAATTAATTTTAGATTGTCAGAGAACCAAAAAGAACCAATGTCATTAGAAATTATTTGTCCAAAGCTTTCTTTCACTTGACTAAAATTGAGAAAACTAAAGTTGTTTTTGAAGCAACTGTGTGGAAACTCAAGGCTTTTAATATTTTATAATTGGCACCAACCATAATTGTCACAAGGAAAGGAAGTGAACTAAAGTTGTGTTAATATAAACACAAATGTTTTGTTTCCATCTGAAAGGAGAAAGGTTTTTGATGTTCCTTGGTGGAGATATTTATTGCAGAAAAGTCTATTGCCAGTCTACATTCCACTGCAATTGATTTTTAAATATGGAGGTAAACAGGAAATGTCATGAGTAATGTGACCATCTGTCAAGTGTAAATGAAGTCAGAGCAAGTAGATGGAATCTGCACAAACAAGGTAATTGCATTGGAGTTCAGTCTGACAGATTTTAAACTCGAGAAGCTATGAGTCCAGTGTATATTTTCTGTATCACACACTTGTAGTTCCTGTACACTTGGGTTTATTGTAGCTCTTGTCACAGCTCTAATAATTTCTGTTAAGTGAATTTAAATAGCATCTCATTCCAGTTTCATAGTTTCCATCTGATATGCTTTGGAATACCTGGAACTTCATTTCTTTAGTTCTCTTTTGAAATCCTTAGGAGTTCTTTCCGAGAGGAGAAACTTGTTTTCGTAGTAATTATAAATTGGGAGTGCAGGTAAGAGGAGGGAAGAGACACAAAAGGGTACTTTATGAAATCCCACCCCTTTGCTTTGTTCAGAGCTGTGAAAAAGGAATCAGGAATTGTTAAAACTCACACTAGGGGATTTATAGAAGGCATCAAATTGGTGACAAGTTACAATAAAAGTTTTCATTGTAAATGCTCTCAACTAACAATGTAAGATCTCATCTTAGTAATCAGTGGAGAAAAAGTTCTTTCAGGGAAAGTATAGTATATTCTAAAGTGATTTTTTTTGAGATGTAGATAGTCATTTAAGTAAAGCTTTAGGAGTAAAACGATACATCTATCATTTTGGTTACACATGTTATATACATTTTTCTTGAAATGTGGATGGCTTTACCTTTATCAAATTACAGTTTTATTATTTCATTGCTGTTTACATTAATTTCCATTAACTCTGTTGTGATTCGTAGTTTAAAATGGGACACAAAAATTGCTTTCATCATTTCACAATTTTAAAATAAGTATCAACATAAGGCTATCCTGTTCCTTTAATGGATCAGTTTAATCCTTAGT
This sequence comes from Cervus canadensis, assembly GCF_019320065.1. Classification (NCBI taxonomy): domain Eukaryota; kingdom Metazoa; phylum Chordata; class Mammalia; order Artiodactyla; family Cervidae; genus Cervus; species Cervus canadensis. The sequence continues at coordinate 12,773,413 of NC_057395.1, read as the reverse complement.
AATGTAACCCTTTAAAGTCTACATGTCAAAGATAGCATTTTTAACTTGAAGAAAGTAAACATAAAAGAACTTTAAAGTTTTTAGTGTCTGTGTCCTTTGCTGATTTTAATGGACTTCGAAAACAATCAGGGGCAGTGGGTGGCCTTTTACTGGTAGAAGCCAGTTTTTAAATGCATGTATTTCTTCTTCCATGTTGGCCTCTTACCAGACATATTTACTCTCTTTTAAAATTATATATGGTAAATCAGCTTTTGGAATCTAAATAAGGAGATGTTCCTTTTCAGCAGTCAATTTGAAACGCTACCCTTTATAAATTTAAAATGATTGAAAAACCCAGACACACACATTCATGCTTAGACACACACTACATATATCAAAGGATTTTATATCAAATACACTAATGATTGTATTTGTATCAGATGCACTAATGATTATATTTGTATTAAATACACCAATGATTATATTAGTTGCATGTTATTAACAGCAAAGAATATACATTATTCACTTATACTTTCATGCATATTTTTGATGTCTTGCTGATACACTGTTAATGTTAGGTACCTGATATGTACCTCTGTGTGTGTGTCTGTGTGTTTGTGTGCACGTGTGTGCATAAGCACACACGTGCACACTCAAGTTATGTCCAACTCTTTGCAATCCAATGGACTGTAGCCCGCCAGGCCCTTCTGTCCATGGGATTTTCCGGGCAAGCATATTGGAGCGGGTTGCCATTTCCTGCTCCAGGAAATCTTCCCAACTGATCCAGGGATCTCCTGCATTGGTAGGCAGATCCTTTTCCGCTGTACTACCTGGGAAGTCCAGAATATGTGCCAGACTCTTTGCTAACTTCATTCAGTTCAATCTATTACTTGTTTTCACCATAGCAATTTAGGTATGTATTGTTTTAATCTTCTTTTACTAAGTGAGGACATGTTAATAGCAGAGTGACTTACTCAAGAACATATTCCTAGAAAGTGTTGACTTGACAGCTGAAACTCTAATCTGTCTTTATGGAGAGCCATAGTGCATAGTGGCATCCTGTAAAATCTGTTTTGTAGAATTCATAGTTTCCTAAAATAGTATGGGATAACGTTATTTCCATTGAATTCTGCTATATTCCCCCCTCCACCGCACCCTGATTCATCTTTATTTTCCTTAATGGCTTTTCTCAGTCTCCTTTATTTGAAATGCAAAAGAGAAGCCAAGAGCAGAGATAGGTACATTGTGAGGATGTGGCTCTGGATGAGATCACCAGGAAAGTCTGGAACAAAACTAATGTTGAAGATAGAAGTTCCCAGGTGGAGCTAGTGGAGAAGAATCTGCCTGCTGATGCAGGAGCTGTGAGAGACAAGCACAGGTTCTGTCCCTGGGGGGGAAGATCCCCTGGAAGAGGAAATAGCCGCCCACTCTTGTATTCTTGCTGGGAGAATCCCATAAACAGAGGAGCCTGCTGGACTACAGTCCCTGGACTGCAAAGCGTCGGAGGTGTATGAGTCAAATTTGATGTAGTCAAATTTATGCTTTGTGGAATGAAAATTGACTGCAGTTAAGCTCTACTGAGAAAGAGTATAGTAATTTATTGCCACTTCCATTCAGATGAACTTCCCAGGTGGCTAAGACAGTGAAGAATCTGCCTGCAATTCAGCAGATCTGGGTTTGATGTCTGGGTTGGGAAGATCCCCTGGAAAAGAGAATGGCTACCCACTCTAGTTCTTGCCTGGAGAACTCCATGGTGGACTACAGCCCACGGGGTCACAGAGTTGGACATGACTGAGTAGCTAACACTTTCACTTCAGATCCAAGTGTTCAGTTCACTTCATGTGAGTCACTCAGTCATGTCCAATTCTATGCGACTTGATGAACTGCAGCATGCCAGGCCTCCCTGTCCATCACCAACTCCTGGAGTTTACTCAAACTCATGTCCATGGAGTCGGTGATTCCATCCAACCATCTCTCATCCTCTGTTGTCCCCTTCTCCTCCCGCCTTTAATCTGTCTCAACATCAGGGTCTTTTCCAATGACTCAGGTCTTCACATCAGGTGGCCAAAGTATTGGAGTTTCAGCTTCAGCTGAAACTGGCTTTCCAATGAATATTCAGGATTGATTTCCTTTAGGATGGACTGGTTGGAACTCCTTGCAGTCCAGGGGACTCTCAAGAGTCTTCTCCAACACCATAGTTCAAAAGCATCAATTCTTTGGGGCTCAGCCTTCATTATAGTCTAACTCTCACATACATACATGACTACTGGAAAAACCATAGCTTTGACTAGATGGACCTTTGTTGACAAAGTACTGTCTCTGTTTTTTAATATACTGTCTAGGCTGGCCATAACTTTTCTCCCAAGGAACAAGTGTCTTTTAATTTCATGGCTGCAGTCACCATCTGCAATGATTTTGGAGCCCCCCAAAATAAAGTCTGTCACTGTTTCCATTGTTTCCACATCTATTTGCCATGAAGTGATGGGACCAGATGCCATGATCTTAGTTTTCTGAATGTTGAGTTAGTTCTAAGCCAACTTTTTCACTTTCCTCTTTCACTTTCATCAAGAGGCTCTTTAGTTCTTCTTTGCTTTCTGCCATAAGTGTGGTGTCATCTGCATATCTGACATTAATATTTCTCCCGGCAATCTTGATTTTAGCTTGTGCTTCCTCCAGCCCAGCGTTTCTCATGATGTACTCTGCATATAAGTTAAATAAGCAGGGTGACAATATACAGCTTTGACGGACTCCTTTCCCAATTTGGAACCAGTCTGTTGTTCTATGTCCAGTTCTAACTGTTGCTTCTTGACCTGCATACAGATTTCTCAAGAGGCAGGTCAGGTGGTCTGGTATTCCTATCTCTTTATTTCTTTACCTACATCTGATACAAGTATAGTTATTCATAAGCTTACAGTGCTTTCTATTAAACTGCAGTTGCCCTTTAATGAAGTAAAACTTTCTTTTCTTTCTCAATATAAGATATCAATGGCTGTTGAAGATATTGATGAAAACTGATTGACTAACATAGTCAACTTTTCAACTTCCATAAGCTTATTCACTGGGATATTGTACCAAAGTCAATTTTTCTGATAATATTTGCTATATCTCTTTAATGCCAGACACAGTAGTTCCCCCTTATCTGCAGTTTTACTTTCCAAGTTTCTGTTACCTGCTGTCAACCACAGCCCCAAAATATCAATTGGAAAAAGTTCCAAAAATAAACAATTCATAAGTTTAAAACTGTGTAGAGTTCTGAGTAGTGTGATGAAATTTCACACCATCCCACTCCATCCTGTGTGGGATGTGAATTATCTTTTAGTACAACATATCTTCCCATTAGTCACTTATTAGCCTTTTTGATGATCAGATCAGCAGTCAAGGTATCATAGTGCCTGTGTTCAAGTAACCATAATTTTATCTAATAATGGCCCCAAAGTGCAAGGGTAGTGATGCTGTCAATTCAGATATGCCAAAGACAAGCTATAAAGCACTTAACTAAAAGGTGAAAGCTCTCATGAAGGAAAAACAAATCATGTGCTGAGATTGCTAAGATCTATGATAAGAATCAATCTTATGTCTCTGAAATTATGAAGAAGCAAAAGAAAAATTTATGCTAGTTTCACCTCTGCATCTCACACTGGCCACGATGTGTGATAAATGCTTAGTTAAGACAGAAAAGGTAATAAATTTGTACAAGAAGATATATTGAGAGAGTGTGAGACCACGTTCACATAACATTTATTAGAGTATATTGTTATAATTGTTCTATTTTATTATTATTGTTAATCTCTTAATGTGCCTAGTTTGTGAGTTAAAATTTATCATTCTTATATAAGCAAAGTGTCATACATGACTGAGTGACTGAATCAATAAGCATGGGAAAAAACATGTATAGGGTGTGGTACTTTGTGCAGTTTCAGCTCTCCACTGGAGGAGACATTCTTGAAATCAACCCCCGTGGATAGAAGAGGGAGTGCTATCAGTTCAGTTCAGTTCAGTCGCTCAGTCGTGTGCGACTCTTCGCGACCCCATGGACTGCAGCTTGCCAGGCTTCCCTGTCCATCACCAACTCCTGGAGCTTGCTCAGACTCATGTCCATCAAGTCAGTGATGCCATCCAGCCATCTCATCCTCTGTTGTCCCCTTCTCCTCCTGCCTTCAATCTTTCCCATCATCAGGGTCTTCTCCAATAAGTCAGTTCTTCACATCAGGTAGCCAACGTATTGGACTTAAGCTTCAGCATCAGTCCTTCCAATGAATATTCAGGGTTGATTTCCTTTAGGATTGACTGGTTTGATCTCCTTGTGGTCCAAGGGACTGTCAGTAATCTTCTCCAACACCACAGTTTGAAAGCATCAATTCTTCTGTGCTCTGGTTTCTTTATGGTCCAACTCTCACATCCATATATGACTACTGGAAAAACCATAGCTTTGGCTAGATGGACCTTTGTTGGCAAAGTAATGTCTGCTTTTTAATATGCTATCTAGGTTAGTCATAGCCTTTCTTTCAGGGAGCAAGTGTCTTTTAATTTCATGTCTGCAGTCATATCTGCAGTGATTTTGGAGCCCAAGAAAATAAAATCTGTCACTGTTTCCATTGTTTCCCCATCTATTTGCTTTGAGGTTATGGGACCAGATCACATGATCTTAGTTTTTTGAATGTTGAGTTTTAAGCCATCTTTTTCACTCTTCTCCTTCACTTTCATCAAGAGGCTCTTTAGTTCCTCTTTACTTTCTGCCAGAAGGGTGGTGTCATCTGCATATCTGAGGTTATTGATATTTCTTCCAGCAATCTTGATTCCAGCTTGTGCTTCATCCAGTTCAGCATTTTACATGATGTAGTCTGCATATAAATTAAATAAATAGGGTGACAATATATAGCCTTGACATAGTCCTTTCCCAATTTGGAATCAGTCTGTTGTTCCATGTCCGGTTCTAACTGTTGCTTCCTGACCTGCATATAGATTTCTCAGGAAGCAGGTAATGTGGTGTGGTATTCCCATCTCTAAGAATTTTCCAGTTTGTTGTGAAAGCATAGCATAGTCAAAGGCTTTGGCGTAGTCAATAAAGCAGAAGTAAATGTTTTTCGGGAACTCTCTTGCTTTTTTGATGATCCAACAGATGTTGCCAATTTGATCTCTGGTTCCTCTGCCTTTTCTAAATTCAGTTTGAACATCTGGAAGTTCTTGGTTCATGTACCTTTGAAGCCTTGCTTTGAAAATTTTGGGCATTAATTTGCTGGTATGTGAGATGAGTGTGGGGGAGTACTACACTTTGATTTTAAGTATATTCATACTTCTCTGTTTAACATAAAATAATGACTACAGGTTAACCACTTCATGTGACTTTAGGATAACATGATGCTCATTTGCTGTTCATTGAATCATTACAAGGGCTGTTTGCTTGCCCATTGTTCTAGATTGTTATGCTACTTGAGTTCTTATATCAATTCTTACATCTTACAGTTGCTTTGTACAATTGGTCAGCTCTATTTTTGATGTGAAGTTGGGTGTGGTCTTTGAGCCTTTAGCAGCTCGTTTCTTCAGATTTGCTGTTTCTATTTAGCATAGCATTGAAAAACCAATGTCATGGCTCAAAGAATTATGGTGTTCACAAGAGGAAGTATTTTGTGAGTGAGATGTTCCTCTGTTGTCCTGAGGAACTCCTCCATGATTACAGGTTAGTGTATGGGCTTTAGTAAGTATAAACACCCTGAAAGGGCTGTTTTGATCATCTTTTTACTTTGTCAGCTGGGTTCTGGATGGTTGAAGGCACCAGAAATGTGGCCTCTGAATTCTGTAACCCAGATTTTTCACCCCATCATTAGGATAGGCCAGCTACTTAAAACGAGTAAGGGAAAATCTATGCTTAATAATACAATAACATGCTTTGAGGCACTTTTAGTTTATTTGGCAGGTTGTCAATCACATTTGGATCAGACTGGCAACTTCCCTGGGGATGAAAGTAGGAGGTTAGAAATGTACTAAGATTGTCCCGCCCACTGTTCAGCCACCATCAAACCTATGTCTTTTATATTTTAGATACTGAGCGTCAGTATACAGAATAGCAGCCTCACTTTGGTGAAGTCACTGTTGATACCTTCTCAGGAAATCATGTCATTTTAAAATCTCCCTTTCTTTTGATTGAAGTGAAATTCACATAATGTACAATTAATCATTTTCAAGTCAGCAGCCTTTAGTGCATGTGTATGTTGTTCAACCATCACCTCTATTCCAACACTTTTTCATTACCCCAGCAAAACACCACATCCCTCCATAATTATTCACCCCCCGCCTTCTCCTTCCCACTTTCTGTCGCACTCATCTGCTTTCTGTGTCAATGGATTTACCGATTCTGGATAGTACATGTAAATGAATTATATAACGTGAAACCTTTGTGTCTGTCTTCCCTCACTTAGTACTTAATGTAAGGCTTTTTGAGGTTCATTACTGAATCTTATTCTGTCCTTCAGATTGTGTGTGTGTGTGCTTAGTCATGTCCAACTCTCTGTGACCCTATGGACTTTAGCCTGCCAGGCTCCTCTGTCCATGGGATTTTCCAGGCACTAGAGTGGGTTGCCATTTCCTGTTTCAAGGCATCTTCCTGAATCAGGGATCGAATCCATGTCTCTTGCATCTCCTGCATTGGCAGGTGTATTCTTTACCACCATGCCACCTGGGAAGCCATATACATTCAATTTGTATATACATATATATATATTGAAATATACATTCAAACATGCACTTTATATATGCATTCGTTTTTGGACTATGGAGTTGTTTTTATCTTTGAACTGTTATGTATAAGGCTGCTATAAACATTTGTGTACAAGTTTCTGTATGGATATATGTTTTTATTTCTTTTGGGTATATATCTATGGTGGAATTTCTGGGTCACATAGTAATTCTATGTTTAACTTTTTGTTATCAGGCTTTGGTATCAGGATAAAGCTGGTCTCACAGAATATGTTTGGAAATGTTTCCTCCTATTTTTCGAAATAGTTTGAGAGAATTGGTGTTGATTCTTTTTTCAATGTTTATGGAAGTGACCGGTAAAAAATTGTCTGATCCTAGATTTGTTGGGAGGTTTAGATTACTGGTTTAATCTCTTTACATTTGATTCCCTTCTTCACAGTATTATATTCTACAAAATTACTCTGAACACTAAATTAGAGACTACTGACTCAGAGCTACCAGGGAAATGCAGGGTTAGATTTCTGAAAGCCTTTGGTAACAATTTTTGTCAAATCAAAACATAATATTATTTTATATGTGCTTTTCTTTAAAGATACATTAATACTATTTCTTTTTTTTTCCATTTATTTTTATTAGTTGGAGGCTGATTACTTTACAATATTGTAGTGGTTTTTTCCATACATTGACATGAATCAGCCATGGATTTACATGTATTCCCCATCCCGATCCCCCCTCCCACCTTCCTCTCCACCCGATCCCTCTGGGTCTTCCCAGTGCACCAGCCCCGAGCACTTGTCTCATGCATCCAGCCTGGGCTGGTGATCTGTTTCACCCTAGATAATATACATGTTTTGATGCTGTTCTCTCGAAACATCCCACCCTTGCCTTCTCCCACAGAGTCCAAAAGTCTGTTCTGTACGTCTGTGTCTCTTTTTCTGTTTTGCATATGGGGTTATCGTTACCATCTTTCTAAATTCCATATATATGTGTTAGTATACTGTGTTGGTCTCTATCTTTCTGGCTTACTTCACTCTGTATAATGGGCTCCAGTTTCATCCATCTCATTAGAACTGATTCAAATGAATTCTTTTTAATGGCTGAGTAATATTCCATTGTGTATATGTACCACAGCTTTCTTATCCATTCGTCTGCTGATGGGCATCTAGGTTGCTTCCATGTCCTGGCTATTATAAACAGTGCTGCGATGAACATTGGGGTGCACGTGTCTCTTTCAGATCTGGTTTCCTCGGTGTGTATGCCCAGGAGTGGGACTGCTGGGTCATATGGCAGTTCTATTTCCAGTTTTTTAAGGAATCTCCACACTGTTCTCCACAGTGGCTGTACTAGTTTGCATTCCCACCAACATATTACTTATATATAGTATTTTTAAAGTGACAACACTAGCAAACAAAATTTAACATTTTCTTGACATTGGGGGAACATTACTATATATTTCCTTGTCTTTTAGCCTCAGAACAGTACTTTGCACTGTATTTTGTTTCCGGTTATTATTTCATGAATACATAAATTTAGCCACTTTTTCACTTTTCCACAGCTTCTTCATGTACTATAGATGTTACTTTAGTTGCTTCTGGAGCAGGCTCACATATAGCTTGGCACATTTCTTCTTCCTTTTTCTGGATGTGCCATGTTATTGACTCATTACTGCTGAATTCACATCCAATAGACAACACTATATTAGCTCTATGCTTGGACCATTGGTGTTACAGATAAAGTTTGTTGCTGCTCAGTTGCTAAGATGTATTGGACTCTTTGCAGTACCATGGATTTCAGCTTACAAGGCATCCCTGTCCTTCATTATCTCTCAGAGTTTGCTCAGATTCACATCCATTGAGTCTATGATGCTATCTAACCATCTCATTCTCTGTCATCCCCTTCTTCTCCTGCCCTCAATCCATCCCAGCATCAGGGTCTTATCCAATGAGTCAGCTCTTCACATCAGGTGGCCAAAATATTGGAGCTTCAGCTTCAGCATTAGTCCTTCCAATGAATATTCAGGGTTCATTTCTTTTAGGATTGACTGGTTGGATCTCCTTGCAGTCTAAGGGACTCTCAAGAGTCTTCTCCAACACCACAGTTTGAAAGCATCAATTCTTTGGCACTTAGCCTTCTTCAGGGTCCAAGTCTCACATCCGTACATGACTACTAAAAAAACCATAGCTTTGACTATACAGACATTTGTCTCTGCTTTTTAATACGCTGTCTAGGTTTGTATAGCTTTCCTTCCAAGAAGCAAGCATCTTCTAATTTCATGGCTGCAGTCACTGTCCACAGTGATTTTGGAGCTGAAGAAAATAAAATCAAGTCACTGCTTCCAATTTTTCCCTATCTATGTGCTATGAAGTGATGGGACTGGATTCCATTATCTTTTTTTTTGAATGTTGAGTTTGAAGCTATCTTTTTCACTGTCCTCTTTCACCTCATCAAGAGGCTCTTTAGTTCCTCTTCACTTTCTGCCATTAGAGTGGTATCATCTGCATATCTGGGATTGTTGATATTTCTCTTGGCAATCTTTATTCTAGCTTGTGATTCATCCAGCCTGGCATTGATGTACTCTACATATAAGTTAAATAAGCAGGGTATTAATACATATAGCCTTGTCATACTCCTTTCCTAATTTTGAACCCAGTCTGTTGTTCCGTGTCTGATTTTAACTGTTGCTTCTTGACCTGCATACAGCTTTCTCAGGAGACAGGTAAGGTGGTCCTACCTCTTTAAGAATTTTCCACAGTTTGTTGTGATCCACACAGACAAAGGCTTTAGTGTAGTCAATGAAGCAGATGTATTTCAGGAATTCCCTTAATTTCTCTATGATCCAGTGGATGTTGGCAATTTAATATCTGGTTCTTCTGCCTTTTCTGAACCCAGCTTGTTCTCGGTTCACATACTACTGAAGCCTAGCTTGAAAATTTTTGAGCACATCCTTGGTAGCATGTGAATGAGCGCAATCGTATAGTAGTTTGAACGTTCTTTGGCATTGTTCTTCTTTGGCATTGGAATGAAAGCTATCCTTTCCAGTCCTGTGACCATAGCTAAATTTTCCAAATTTTCTGGTGTATTGAGTGCAGCACTTTAACAGCATATCTTTTAGTATTTGAAATAGCTCAGCTGGAATTCCATCACCCCCACTAGCTCTGTTCATGCTTCCTAAGGCCACTTAACTTCACACTCCAGGATGTCTCGCTTTAGGTGAGTGACCACACCATCATGGCTGTCCAGGTCATTAATACCTTTTTTGTATAGAATCTGTAAAGTCTGCATATTCTTGCCACCTCTTCTTAATCTCTTCTGCTTCTGTTAGATTCTTCTCATTTCTGTCCTTTATTGTGCCCATCCTTGCATGAAATGTTCTCTTAATATCTCCAGTTTTCTTGAAGAGATCTCTAGTCTTTCCTATTTGATTGTTTTCCTTGGTTTCTTTGCATTGTTCATTTAAGAAGGCATTCTAATCTCTCCTTGCTATTCTCTGGAACTTTGCATTCATCTCACTATATCTTTCCCTTTCTCCCTTGTCTTTTGCTTCTCTTCTTTTCTCAGCTATTTTTAAAGCCTCCCCAGAAAACCAGTTTGCCTTCTTGCATTTCTTTTTCTTTAGGATGGTTTTGGTCATTGCCCCCCATACGGTATTACGAACCTCCATTCATAGTTCTCAGGTACTCTGTCTACCAAATCGAATCTTTTGAGCCTATTTGTCGCTTGCACTGTGTAATCATAAGTGGTCTGATTTAGATCGTACCTGAATGGCCCAGTGCTCTTGCCAGCTCTCTTCCGTTTAAGCCTGAGTGTTGCAGTAAGGAGCTCGTGGTCTGAGCCACAGTCAGCTCCAGGTGTTGTTTTTCCTCACGGTATAGAGCTACTCCATTTTTGGCTACAAAGGATATAATCAATCTGATATTAATACTGACCATTTGGCAATGTCCAAGTGTAGAGTCATCTCTTGTGTGGCTGGAAGAGGGTATTTCCTATGATCAGTGTGTTCCCTTAACAAAACTCTGTTAACCTTTGCCCTGCTTCATTTTGTATTCCAAGACCAAATATGCCTGTTACTCTAGGTATCTCTTGACTTCCTTCTTTTGCATTCCAGTCCCCTTTGATGAAAAGAACATCTTTTTTTTTGGTGTTAGTTCTAGAAGGTGTTGTAGATCTTCATAGAACTGATCGACTTCAGCTTCTTCAGTATCATTGGTTGGGGCATAGACTTGGATTACTGTGATGTTGAATGGTTTGCCTTGGAAATGAACTGAGATCATTCTGTTATTTTTGAGATTGCACCCAAGTGCTGCATTTTGGAGTCGTTTGTTGACTATGAGGGCTATTCCATTTCTTCTAATAATTATTGCCCACAGTAATAGATATAATGGTCATCTGAATTAAAGCCACCCATTCTTATACAATCTAGATTGCTGATTCCTAAGATGTTGATCTTCACTCTTGCCATCTCCTGCTTGACCACATCCAATTTACCTTGATTCATGGACCTAACATTCCAGGTTTCCTATGCAATATTTTTTGAACAGCATCGGACTTTACTTTCACCACCAGAGACATCTACAAATGAGCCTTGTTTTCACTTTACCCATCTGCTTCATTCTTTCTGAAGCTATTATTAATAATAACTGCCCTCTGCACTTCCCCAGTAGCATACTGAACAGCTTCTGACCTGGGGAGCTCATCTTCTAGTGTTAGGTCTTTTTGCCTTTTCATACTGTTCATGCGGTTCTCGTGGGAAGAATACTAGAGTGGGTTACCATTCCTTCCTTCAATGGACCACGTTTTGTCAGAACTCTTCACTGTAACCCATGTGTCTTTGGATAGCCCTGTATGGCATGGCTCATAGCTTCACTGAGTTACGTACACAAGCCCCTTCTCCACAACAAGACTGAACAATATAGGGGTTAACTTCTTGAGCTTAAGATGATCGGCTTAAAGTGTTCATATAGTTAAGCCAGATGGCTGGACTTCCTCAGGTATGGTTTCTGGTTTTTGTCCCGTTGTAAATTGGCCTTACATTCTTGTTGCTTTATGTGCTGTGTAATTTTTGTGTAAAGAATTGAGCATTTTAAGTATTATAATGTGATAACTGTAGAAATCAGATTCTTCCTCCTCCCCAGGGACTGTTGTTGCTTGATGAAATCTTCAAGTTGTCTGTTTATTTAGTGAATTTTTCTGTTTTTTTAAAACATATATTTCTTGTCCCATGTAGGCACTGTCTCTATTCCATGGTCAGCTAGTGATTTTTCAAAGAATTCCTTGAAAGCCTGGATATAGTAAGAAAGGAAAAAGAAAAGTGTTCTGTTTCTCTCTCTATATATTCCTTTGATAGGTACTCCCTAGGAAGCTGCTTTAGTGTAATTAGATCGAAATAATGGCCAGCCCCTGTGCCAGTCAGTCAGTGAGTTGCAGACAGTTCAAAGCACAGAACCCTGGATTTTGGAAGTTGTGTACTGTCCTTACTGACAGTCAGCAGCCAGCTGCAAGAGTACCGCCATCTCTCCTCACCAGGGCTGCCTGCCCCAGGACTGGAGGATGGAAGATGGTAGCTGCTGTGTGAAATGTCAGAATTTTCTGAAATTCACCAGAAAATGTATTCCTTTTTCATTTAGCACTCCTCTGAATGCTGCAAGTATTTCACTAGACTTCAGAGCTCTGAAATAGTTTGTTCTGACAGTTCCTGACACCTCAATAGTTGTTTCAGTGGAGAAACTAATTTCTGGAACTTCCTGCTTCACCATTACCTATGACATTAAGTTCAGTCGCTCAGTCGTGTCCGACTCATTGCGACGCCATGAATTGCAGCACGCCAGGCCTCCCTGTCCATCACCAACTCCTGGAGTTTACTCAAACTCATGTCCATCGAGTTGGTGATGCCATCCAGCCATCTCATCCTCTGCCGTCCCCTTCTCCTCCTGCCTCCAATCCCTTCCAGCAGCTATGACATTACTTTGGTCCAATTTTAAATTTGCTTTTAATTTTATTTTCTGTAGCTGAATTTTATGTGTTAAGTCATTTGGAATTTCACTGTAAGTAGTTAAAAGTCATTTAATAGAAAAGGTTAATTAAAATGGAAAAGTATATATAGAATGAAAAATTATTTATTGTCATTATGGTTTTTATTTTCATTGGAACTGACTGACTTATTCCTCAGAAATAACATACATTAAATGGTGTCTGATGTTTTCTCATTTATGAGAGAATTTTTTTAGGTTTTAGAGGTCTAAAACTTGGTAGACTCGGTAGATCAAACTTACAGAAGGAAGTAGAAAAAAAATGTTAGGACATAGGAATATTACATGATTTCTAGAGAAGGCGAGAGTTTGCAACTCTCTTGTATGTGTATCTTCGATAGTAATGATGATGGTATAATCACAACTATTTTCCAAAATTAACTATACTCCACATTAAAATAAGTGAATAAATATTTGAGATATATTCCCAAGTAATATATGACAAACACTTTCAAAGAATGATCTATTTAAGCTAAGCCTAAGTTCACTTTTCTATATCCCTATATAAAATATTGTTAAGCCGTAACCCAGCAAATGATTAGTACCCGTTAAAATATGAATTCTTTAGTGATGACTTTGGAAAACCATTAATTACATAGTTGGTATTCAGTAACTGTTTCACATAAGGAAGAAAGAGAATAAAATGTTTTTTTTTTCTTATCTGTAAAAGCCATTGTTTTACTCAGTTACAATGGAACTAATTAAGTAAAATCTGGAGAGGAAGTTGCTTTTTAATATAAATTAAAGTATGATGAACATGGAGCTTTTTAAGTAACTTGTTTTTTGATACTAAAGTCCTCAAGGGCTTCCTGCATGATGTTAGTGAAGTTGCTTTTTAATATAAATTAAAGTATGATGAACATGGAGCTTTTTAAGTAACTTGTTTTTTGATACTAAAGTCCTAAAGGGCTTCCTGCATGATGTTAGTGGTAAAGAACCCACCTGCCAATGCAGGAGACATAAGAGATGTGGGTTTGATCCCTGGGTCGGGAAGATCCTCTGGAGTAGGAAATGGCATACTCTCCAATATTCTTGCCTGGAAAATTCCATGTATCCTAGCGGTTTACAGTCCATAGGGTTTCTAAGAGACATGACTGAAGCAGCTTAGCATGCACACAAAGTCATGGAAACTTTTGGTTGGGAAGTCCTTTGTGAAAAAAGACAGATGGAAATATCTGTATTAAAATTTGATTGAAATTTTTAGTTTTTAATTCACAATTTTCCTTCTGAGTGTTAAGAAGTTTCCTGCCTTAGGTATGTAATTTTTCTTTTTTTCCCCTATAAAAATGAAATTCCATACTATTTCTCTTCTTGAAATTAAAAGTTGTCATTCAACTTTCATAGGAAACATTTTTTCTATTTGATCAACATCATATAAAACAAATTGGACTTTCTAATGAAGTCTCAAATTTGATCTATGTAGTAATTTTGATATATGTAGTACTTGATATATGTAGTAAATTGTCATATATTTCAAAGTTCTACAAATTTAAATACTTCCCCCTTCTTCCCTTCCTCTTTTCTGCCTTTTCCCTTGCTCCCCACTTCCTTCCTTACCTAAGGTATGACATAATGTAGCTTCTGTGTAGGTATATGCAATTGACTATTTTCTGAAATGTTATATAATTTCAAAAGATTATTTTAGTTTATCTTATTTATGTAGATCAGGAAATGATTCCTTTGAGAGAGATTTTAGTATTATAAGCCACTGAAATATCATTTAGTTTACGCTGAAGTTGCACTTTACCTTATATCAGTAATACATAATAATCAATATTTTATATCAAAATATGTAATTAAGATCAGGAAAATTATTGATGGAATTTTGGGAATATATTAGTTAAAAATTAGATATGATAAATTTCCAGTCATCATAAATATTTTTATTTTACCTTCAGTTGAATAAATACTAGGCCAAGATGAATCTTCATTTTTTAAATCTTTTATGATAATGGTTTTATCATTCAGTATAAAAAATCCTTCCATGGAAACCATTTTCAACTCACTTCTAAAGAAAAAAATGGCAAAGTTATTTCTGTGAGCTGCAGTGTTAGCATTTTATGAAGATTGGTGGCACTAGTGATGATGTGGTGGTAATAAAAATAATAATGATGCAGCCATCTCAGTGCCACAACATATCTGATTTGGGAACATTAATATTTTAAAAATATATAGTCCCTTCTTGTTTATAAATCTTATTTCATGTTTTGTAATTTATTTTGATGTGTGAAGATGTCATTAGTCAATTGGAATGCTAATCTTGGAAAGCTTGTACATTTTGGTAAATACAAAATGATAAACTATTTCAAATTTTGCCAATCAGTTTTTCCCTGCTCAATCAAGGGTTAAGACATTTTGGGTAAATTTCAGTAAAATTTTAATTTGGAAATTGTGTTGGCTTTTACAGAGAGAAATACTTTATAGAAGTAAAATGAGTAAACTAACGTAAAATATTATTTAATATGCCAATAAATATCATGAGAGTTGCTGTTCTGTAATGTACTTGAACAATGACTTAGGTAAAAGAGTAGCACATATTTACTATTAAAATATATATACATTAATGTGAGATGAAAAAGTTTGGGTAGATTATTACATAATTGGAAAATAAATGAGTTTGTAAATGTTTACTGCTTAGTAAAATGACCTATTTGAAAGTGATTAGAAAGTAAAGGTCTTTTTAATACTGATAATAAATGGATGTTTGCCACCTTGGTGTGACATAAATTAGAGTAAAACCTTGATGGTTTTTCCGTTATCTATTGATATAGGTAATATAGATAATGGATTCCCTTGATTGTGCCTTGAAGGGAATGCCTCTATTGCAAAAGTCATTCTTAGATTTTTAACAGTTATTCATCCTGTATTACAGAAAACTCTTGAGCATAATGTGTGCTTTGATTATGAACATTAGAAGCTATTTAGAATTAGCTCAACGTAGAAAATACTTCAGTTTACCTGAACTCATTTTATCAGGGGAAAATGATTTATTAGGCTGGGAAATGGTATGGTGAGTCTGAAAAAGTTTTCTGGTGAGCCCCAGAATTTTCAGGGTGCTCATTCTAGCTTCATTGCAGTGTCAGTTCAGTCACTTTGTCATGTCTGACTCTGCGACCCCATGGACTGCAGCACGTCAGGCCTCCCTGTCCATCACCAACGCCTGGAGCACGCTTGAAAGCATGTCCATCAAGTTGGTGTTGCCATTCAACGATCTCATTCTCTGTCATCCCCTCTGGTCCTGCCTTCACTCTTTCCCAGCATCAGGGTCTTTTCCAGTGAGTCAGCTCTTGGCATCAGGTGGCCAAAGTATTGGAGCTAAAGCTTCAGCATCAGTCCTTCCAATGAATATTCCGGACTTATTTCTTTCAGGAGGGACTGGTTTGATCTCCTTGCAGTCCAAGGAACTCTCAAGAATCTTCTCCAACAACACAGTTCAAAAGCATCAATTCTTCAGCAATCAGTTCTTCATTGCAAAACTTGATGGTTTCAAAACTGTGTCTTTCTTACAGTGGCCACTG
Source organism: Cervus canadensis (assembly GCF_019320065.1). NCBI lineage: Eukaryota > Metazoa > Chordata > Mammalia > Artiodactyla > Cervidae > Cervus > Cervus canadensis. Next base: position 12,757,197 of record NC_057395.1, on the reverse strand, counting down.
ACTACATGTGACTTTTGAGTTTGAAACATGGCTAGTACAGATGAACTTTAAGTGTAAATTACATACAAGATTTCAAATAATTAGCAAGGCGAAAACAAATGCAAAATATCTCATTAATAATTTATTATTGGTTATATGTTGAAATGATAATTTGGGATATATTGGATTTTTAAAAACTTAAATGTTCCATCTGCTTTTTTTTTAAACCTCTTTTAATGTGGCAGCTATACAAATTTAAGATCCATATGTGGCTCATATTTATGTCTTGTCTCTTTCATTTGGATAGCACTTTCCTAGATGACCTCTTAATTGCTAGGTGCAATTTTCTCACTGGACCAATGGGGGAATTAGACTAAAATAAACTTTGAGACCTTTTCTAACATCAAAATTCCATTTTTTTTCCTCCACCAGTTAAGTTAGGTTGCTACTTCTGGTTCCCCAAATATTTATATTTCATCCAGCTATGTTTTACCTTGAAAGATAAAGCAATATGGAATGTCAGTGTAGTGCTTTGGTAAGCATTTTGGAAGACATAATATCAAGTATATCAGTCACTCCCATTTGGTAGTTATTCTGACACAGATAAGCTAATTTTTGCTTAATGGATTTAGGTTATTCTTTGAGAAACTTAATATCAAATGTTCTGGCCTTAAAGTAAATATATCTGTTGAACCCTGAGGGAGCTCATTTTATTGCCATTACTCAGTTTTCCTGGCATACTAGGAAGCTATGATAATGGAATTTTGTCTTATTGTGCCTTTGTGTTTATAGTTGATCCTCAGCAAATTCTATATACTTTAATGTAAACTACTTAATAAAAGACAGGAGATATAATAACCCAGTGTGTGATAGAATCTTATTTGGGTTATTTCCCTATTGAAAGGTAGTAGGATTAACTAATGTAAAGATTTATATCAGTGGTTTACTAACATAGCTAATGATTATAAGACTCTTAAAATACGTTTATTCTTACGGGTTAACGCAAGTTCAAGGACTTGTTAAAATTTTGCCATTCAGAATGTTAGAAGTGGAATCTTCAAGCTATATTTTAAATGATATTTACTTATTGGTGCATAGATTATAAAAAGGTAAGTGAATCAAGAATCTGTAATTATAAATTCTATACTTCAACACCATCACCATTTACTAAGTGAATAACTAGTGGAATTCACTTCACATCTCTAACCTTCAATTTCTAGCTCACTAGCCTTTCAGAGCTGTATGTAAAATAAGATTATATAATATGTGAGTGCCCTCTGAACTTCTGCATAAATATAAGATATTTGAAGTCCAGGTATAGTTCTCTCCTGAGCGTTTAAATGTATTCCTTTCAGCCTAGAGTATCCCCCTCCTACCCCTACACACTAGGCTGAAGGGGATAGAGAAATCTCATTGTGAGCACAAACCCACTATCTGTTTCTATCCAGACAGTTTTTATCCAACAGCTTGCCTGTTTGGAGTGTCCATCTCTAGCTTTAATCCTCCCCAGCTCTCCAACCCATTAACTCTGCTCTTTGGGTCTTGATAAAGTGCCACCATAGTTTTCTTATTTTGAAGGTGGGTTGGATGCATGTCTCTTGCACTGACCCATGTGTGGATTTGTGCCTGTCTCCAGAGCCATATTCAAAGCTATGATATTTCCAGTAGTCACGTATGAATGTGAGAATTGTGCTATAAAGATGGCTGAGTGCCAAAGAGTGATGCTTTTGAGCTGTGGTGTTGGAGAAGACTCTTAGAGTCCTTTGAATTGCAAGGAGATCAAACTAGTTAGTCTTAATTCTGAATATTCATTGGAGGGACTGATGCTGAGGCTGGAGTTCCAATACTTTGGCCACCTGATGTGAAGAGCCAACTCATTGGAAAAGACCCCGATGTTGAAAAGAAGGGATGACAGAGGACAAGGTGGTTGGATGGCATCAGTGACTCAATGGACATGAGTTTGAGCAAACTCCAGGAGATGGTGAAGGACAGGGAAGCCTGGCATTCTGTAGTCCTTGGGGTTTCAAAGAGTCAGACCTGACTGAGTGACCGAACAACAACCAGAGCCGTGCAAGACAGCTCTGGGTCAGAAGGACTTCCATAGCTAACCTCAGACCTGTGCTATCCAGAGTGAGTCTGTGGTGTCAATGTGTTTCTAGGGCACAGGACTGCAAAATGTGTGTTCACTCCAGTCCCAAAGAAAGGCAATGCCAAAGAATGTTCACTACCATGTAGTTGCCCTCTTTTCCCATGCTAGTCAGCTAATGCTCAAAATCCTTCAAGCCATGCTTCAAGAGTACATGAACTGAGAACTTCCAGATGTACAAGCTGGATTTAGAAAAGGAACCAGAGATTAAATTGCCAACATCCTGCAGATCATAGAAAAAGCAAGAGAATTTCAGAAAAACATCTACTTCTGCTTCATTGACTATGCTCAAGCCTTTGACAGTGTGGACCACAACAAACTGGAAAATTCTTAAAGAGATGGGAGTATAAGACCTCCTTACTGTTTCCTGAGAAACCTGTAAAAAGTCACAGTTAGAACCAGAAATGGAACAACAGACTGGTTCAAAATTGGGAAAGGAGTATGACAAGGCTGTATATTGTCACCCTGTTTATTTAACTTATATGCAGAGTATATCATAGGAAATGCTCAACTGGATGAATCACAAGCTGGAATCAAGACTTCCAGGAGAAATAGCAGCAACCTCAGATATGGAGATGATACACTCTAATGAAAAAGTGATGCTTTCTTCTTTTCAGCTTTTTTCTCTGTTTCATTTTGGATAGTTTCTGTTCCCATGTTTTTGGGTTTACTGTTTTTTTTCTATATTGCCTAATCAGGTCTAAATCCCATCTACTGTTATTTAATAAAATTTGTGTATTGTTTTTCTCAGCCTTAGAAATTTGATTTTTAAAAATCTTCTATGTTACCATATTCATTCTGTTTTCGAACTTTTTAAACATATGGAATATAGTCATAAAGATTCTTAATGCCCTTGTCTACTAGTTTCTCATCTCTCTCATTTCTAAGTCTTTAATTAATTGATTTTTTCTCCTTATAGCTTCTATTTTGTGTGTGCCTATGTGTCTTTGCATGCATTATACTTGTTGATTGGATGACAGATATCATAACATTTACCATGTTGGGTGCTGAATATTTTTGTATTCTAACAATGTCTTGACTTTTGTTCTGAAATATATTGAAGTTACTTGAAAACAGTTTGACCCTTTGAGGCTTGCTTTTAGCTTTCTTCGGCAGGACCAGAGCCAACTTTATTCTAGGACTAATTTTCTCCACCACTGAGTTTAACACCCTTTGAATGCTCTACCTGATGCACCATAAATTATGAAAATTTTCACTTCTGGCTAATTGGGACATAAACTTTTCTCAGACATGCATGAATACTGGAGATTGTTCCCTCAGGAAGTTTCATCATATGCAGGTGCTGATCAACTGAAAACAAAGAGGTACTGTCAGTAGATCTCAACGCCCTTCTGCATGACTTTTTTCTTTCAATATTCTGCCAGTGAACTACAGCTACCTTGACATTTTTGGGTGCTGCACTCCATTTCTTAAACTCAGGAAGACGCTTGAATCCAGTGTAGTTCCTGCTCCCTGTGTTGCCACATGGAAAAACCCTTGAAGCAGTAAGTTGGGAACAATCCTAGGGCCCATTTCCTTTGTCTCTCTTCACTCAGGATCACTATTACATACTCTTTAATATCCTCTATCTGAAAATTATTGTGTTGTATATTTGGTCTGCATTTTTTTTTTTGCATTTTTAAATTGAAGTATAGTTATTTAGAATGTTGTGTTAGCTACTGGTGCACAGCAAAGTGATTGTTTTATATATATATATATTTTATTATGGTTTACAGGATATTGAATCTACTTCTCTGTGCTATACCATAGGAACTTATATTGTTTATCCATTCTATGCATAATATTTGCATTGGTCTAATAATTTTAGTTGCTTCAGACTGGAGGGTGATCTAGTCCCTGTTACTCTGTCTTGTCCTGAAGTAGAAGTGCTTATACTATATTTAGAGTACACTCCGGGGAATAATGATCTATAATGTCTATTGATACTTGTAATGTTTATGGTCAGTGTCCTTTGGTGTGTCAGTATCATAGGGTTTGCTATGTGATGCGGTTACTACAAAGATGCACGCTGTATCCATATGGATCTATAGAGACTAAATGATTTGGCTGAATTGACCAGTCAATTTAAACACTTATTTTGCCAGAAACTAATTTTCCTTCTCTTTCTTTAAAATATTTTATTGAATTAACTAAGATGAGCATTTTTCTGAGTGTAAGTTTAGTCTAGTTGTCGTATTTTCACCAAGAGACAGAGATACCATAAACAGTGTACATTTTCCACTTCAGTATAAAATAAAACATGTAGTGTATAGCAGGACTGGTTGATGTATCTGTGACTAAAAATTACATAGTATTTTAAACAGTACACCATATTTCATGGGAGGAAAGGGGAAGAGTAGATATGGGAATAACCAGAGAACATGTCTTAGAAGTAAGTTTTAAACCGGATAATACAGACCAGCTAGAATTAAACTGGTGCATGTGTATGTGTGAAGGGTGGGTTGGGTGGAGGCAACTGGGGCTCAGAGCAAAGAAGAGCTGTAATGCTAAGGAAGCATAAAGACAGTTACTTTTTTTCCTTGGGAAGCTTCAGTTCTTTTCTGAATACAGTCTACATGTACAGACTATCACAAAGAACTTTATGGAACATTTACTACAACATTGTTTATAAAAAATATGGTCATGACCCAAATATCCTTAAAATACTTGACAATCATTCTTTGAAATATTATCCCATATATCTGTATATGCTCAAGTAGTTAGAAAATTGTCTTAACATTTTTCCAGAAGGAAAGAGCAAATTGAAGAAGACCATGGGCAGTATCATTTTTGGAGTGTGTACTTTATAAGAAATATCGGTATTGGGAGAGAGGGGAGTTTTTGCTTTTTATTTTATGTCCTCCTTTTCTGCTTGATACTTTGAAGTTACATATATTATTTAAAATAAATGAACAAATACTTAAAATTCAACATTTGATATAAATAAATTTAGCATTTAAAATATTCGATATTTAAGATAAATAGATTTAGACTAAAATGATCTTTCCTTCAGTTAAACTAATGAGAATCTAAATCTAAGTCAGTCACATTTGTTTCTTCTTGAGTATGTTCTGCTTTATTAGCCAGTCAGCCATCCAATCAGTGTGTTTATCTGTATTGACTCAAAAAACTCAGCATGTTATTTCCTCTTCCTTTGTAAGTCTACTCCTGTGAGCACTGATGGGGTAGCATTGTGAAAAGGCATCTCACAGTAGTTTTCTTGGCTCACAAATCTGCTTGTCTTTTCTCTTTTTCTAATTCAGTCTCAAGACTGCCACCATATTCTTTAGTGCTGCCTCTTTTTGTAGTCTTGATTGTAATTCTATTCTGTTTCCCCTTTCCTAACCCATGATACTGAACATGTATGGGAGAGGCTGTGTCAGTACCCTTCCTTCCTGCTCTCAGTCTCCAGAGTGAAGTGACAAACGCCAGCTGTTGCCTTCTCTGAACAGGCAGGTTGGTAGCAAACTAAAGAGTTTATGGTACGCTGCAGGCCTAGTAAATTCTTTTAAATATATAGATACAGAAATAGTTTCATAGCACGTAGTATGTATTAGCTGTCTTCCTTGCTATTATATGTAGCTATTATAGTTTGATGATAATTGTGTGTATGCATGTGCATGTGTGTTTCCAGCTTAATGTCTTCTGGCTCTACTTTTTGTTGCCTGGAATAAAAATTATGAACCCTGAAGGGCAGTGACTCTTGATGTGTTTTTCTAAAACAGTTAAGTTCTCCTTGTACTCTCTGCAATTTTCAATAGCTTTGAAAATATGACCCAGAAAGTGTTTTGGAATAAAATGTGCCCAAGAGAATTGTGTTTGTCCTATTTATTTACTGCTCATGCTAAATTGTTGTCTTATCGTGTTCTTTATAAACATACTGCTCTAACTGTTCTAGTTTGGATCCTCTTAGATTAAGCATTTTACGAGAATAGTGGGTGAAAAGGATTCACATAATAGGGGAAGTGTGTGTGTTTGTGTGTGTGTGTATTTACTACAAATGTTAAATCCCATTTGACATGTTAAATCTCCTTTGTAGATTTGCATCAGTTATGGCTGGATTAAATGAGACCTCTGAGGTGATGTGCTAACAAAAATGAGCATGTCATCCCCTTTTCCTCAGTGTCCTTTAAGGGTTGCCTAATAGGATCTCTCTCAGCCAACAATCATAAACAGAAAAATAAAAGAAAATTCCTTTTTTTTAGAAGAAAAAGAGTTCCAGAGTCATAGGACCTTCAGCTTGATCATATTGTTAAAGTATATCCTTTTGCTAACCACAGAAGTTCGGGGCTATGTTTTCTTGTCTGAGAAAGAGAAAGAGAGTCCACGTTCTACTGAGTGGAGGAAGCTGTCTTCATGGGTGTGTATGGACACAAAAGCATTAAAATGGCTTTAATAAATCAAAGTAGCTTATACACATTACATAAAACATTTCAGAACATGGGAATCATATTTAATTCACAAAGGTGTCAAATTATTTCCTCTTTAATTATTTTTTTAAAATAAGGTGTTAAGGGGATTTGTAGTTTATTTTGGAATATGAAGGAATTTCTTTTATACTGGAATTTTATCAAGATGAGAAAAATGTAAAATTATGCCTTTGTTTAAATTCCACTGGAAATCAAAATGATCACTTCTGAAGAGTCCATAAACAATGCATATCAAGTTATTAGTTTATTTTACCCCTCAAAATTAACATTATTGTCACTGAGTGATTTTCAATAATTGAGGAAAGGCAAGTTCTTTACATATTATTTACAAAAAATGATTTAGACATTGTCTTAATATTTTTTACAGAAGAAAGGCATTCTCCGTATCTTTCAAAATTGTTAGTTGGCTTTATTTTAGATAAAAATTAAGACGTGATATTGTTTCTTTTCTAATACCCAGATAATATACATCCCACACTCAACAGATGATCAGAAGGTCCATCCAGTCTTTAATGGAAACATACTTCAAATCATAAACTATAAATGTTGAAATAGAATTGTATCATCAAACATATTTAATTCTACAGATACAAACTAGAATTGTCATATTATTTTGCCTGAAAAATAGTACTACATTCTTATATAGAAGAGACAAATATCCTTTTTATGAAATACTCATCTGCAGGAAACAAGTATCTGGTTGTTCAAAATGCCACAAAGTGAGAATTTAGTTTAAAGAAGTTGCAGGTGGGTAGTGCTTCCAGAAACCTGAGAAATACAAATCAAATTAAGAGTTAAGCATTATCAATGAGGCCTCAGAGATTCTCATAAATGAAGCTGTAATAAACATGAGCTTTAAATCAAAATTTGTAAAGCACATAAAAACACAAGGAACCTAAAGGACTTCAGATATTGGAGTAATTAGATACAGAATCGGAGAAGGCAGTGGCACCCCACTCCAGTACTCTTGCCTGGAAAATCCCATGGCTGGAGGAGCCTGGTGGGCTGCAGTCCATGGGGTTGCTAAGAGTCAGACACGACTGAGCGATTTCACTTTCGTTTTTCACTTTCATGCATTGGAGGAAGAAATGGCAACCCACTCCAGTGTTCTTGCCTGGAGAATCCCAGGGACAGGGGAGCCTGGTGGGTTGCCGTCTCTGGGGTCGCACAGAGTCGGACATGACTGAAGCGACTTAGCAGCAGCAGCAGCAGATACAGAATAGAAATATATATATTTAATGTGATCAAGGAAATAATTGGAGGAATTGAGAATAAAAGTAGGTCAATTAAAACAACCAGTTAAACTGGAGAAAACAAAGGTAAATAATTACTATAAGTTAAATGTATAGTAATGAAACTATAAATGAGACGGTGGGATGAACACATCTAATGAGTGACTTAGTGAAATTTAGATTTGAAGAAGTTACCAGTAATAGAAAAGAGGGATAAAGAGACACAACACACACAAGAGAGATTAAGGGTCATCACAGAGTTAGAATATACATTGAGTCAGAGTTCCAGGACAAGATACTAAGGAACGGGGTTGAGGAGGCGTTTGAAAATATAATAGCTAGCAATCTTCCAAGTATGATTCTGGGTGCACATGTATATGGATCAAGGCAGATGAAAAGAAATCTAAGCCTAGACGGACCTTAGTGGAGCTGTAGGTCACCCAAAACAGAGAAGATATTTTAATAACTAGAGAACACGAACAGGTTATCTAACAACAACGAGAATGACAGCTGACTCAGCAAAAGCCACAGCAGAAGCAGAGCAGAAGCCAGTGTGATTGCTACCTCAAAAGTGAGTGTTGTTTCTAAAGTTATATACAAAGTGAGAGTATATAACAGTTTTGAAGACAAAGAGACTTCAGAAGAACACAAACTCAAGAAAATTCTGAATGGAGGACATCTGATATTTATCTACTGAAAATCAGTTTAAAATAAAAATAGAAATATTAAGTAAAATTACTTCTAAAATATGTAGGAAAATCTAGTTATTGACTATATTTTAAAATATTCATATTTTTGTGGACCAAAAACAAGAAGTAAAATACTGGCAAGTGAAATATGTAACATAAGAGGAATAATTATTGGTCAGGTTTTCCAATGTCCTTGTTTTTGAAAGGAAGATAAACATATGATTAAGTATTAAGTTAATTATTCATGTTATAATTTAACCATGGGAATAATAGAAGATATAAATTTCAAGCCAGTAAAGAAAATCAAATGACATGAAGCAAGAAAATTTAATTAATACAAAAGAAAGTTTAAAAATAAGGAAAAGAAAGCATGGCAGATAAGCACAAAACACAACTCTGGAAATAAATACAAATATATATCAATAGTTACAATAAATCCATATGAACTAAACTCAATAAATAAAAGCAATTGTCATGGTAGAGACATATTTAAAACAAACATTGAAATTGGAAAATTAAAAAAGGAAAAAAATGATATAGCAGGCAAATACCAACCAAAGAAAGATGATATAGCTATGATTGCATCATAAAAGTAGATTTTGGAGCAGGCCTATTTCTAGAGATAAAAAATTCTAAACTTACATGTATGTAATATAAAGTTCAAATAGAGAAAAACAAAACATGCACAAATCCAAGAGCATACTGAGACTTTTTACGTCTCTGACATTAATACTGAGCTTAAAAAATTCAGGAAGGATACAGAAGATTTGAAAGAACACTGAATGTTTGGTTAGCCTTTGAATTAGCTTGATAGCTAATAGAACAATAATAAGAATGGTTATTTAGTAGCAAGTTTTTAATCAGAAACCCCTTTAAACAACTGATTACTTGAAGGCCTTAAATATCTTTATGTCTGATTATCATGGAAGGATTTATTAATTGATATTTAGAAATGATTTATTTCTTTTGTGAAATAGATTCAAAATATTTTGTCAGGTAGAAATATTGTACAGGTTTCTCCACTCAGGAATGAAGAGAGTTTAAGACTCTAGGGATTCCAGTAGCCTTTTGGAGGACTTTGTCTTGTCCTATGTTCATTCATGTTCCAGGTGTTCTGCCACTTGAACTCAGTAGAAAGGCAATTGAATACTGCTGCTAGGATGGAGTTGAATCTGCTTCCACTGAGCATTTCACGCGAAGGTGCTTGTCAGTAAGAATAGTTATGTGGGCAGATAACTGAGACTTCTTACAAATTCATATTTGTATGGTTACATTCAGTCTCAGAGCTTTTATTTGTAACATACCATGAGTAGTTACAGTTTTGTTGGAGAAAAGACCTAATTATGAGCTACAGTTATTTATAGTCAAAGCTGTGTTTTTTCCAGTAGTCATGTATGAATGTGAGAGTTGGACCATAAAAACGGCTGAGTGCTGAAGAACTGATGCTTTCAAACTGTGGTGCTAGAGAAGACTCTTGAGGGGCCTTTGTACAGCAAGAAGATCAAACCAGTCCATCCTAAAGGAGATCAACCCTGAATATTCATTGGAAGGACTGATGCTGAAGCTGAAGCTCAAGTGCTTTGGCCCCCTGATGCAAAGAGCCGACTTGTTGGAAAAAAACCCTGATGCTGGGAAAGAGGTGAAGGCGTGAGGCAGAGGAGGTGGCAGAGGATGAGATGGTTGGATGGCATTAGTGATTCGATGTACTTGAGTTTGAGCAAACTCTGGGAGGTGGGTGAAGAACAGGGAAGCCTGGTGTGCTGTAGCCCATGGGGTTGCAAAGAGTTGGACACAGCTTAGTGACTGAGCAACAACAAGACCGACAACACGGATATTTACATCCGAAAACAAAAAGTAGTCATTGTGAAGAATCTAATATACTGGTTCGTCCACAACACTGTGGTTCCAATTCATTGACTGAAGATCAAAATCCAAAATAACTGCTCTAGTTTTGTGTGGAAATTTACTCATTTTATCTAATTAAAATTAGATCATTTAATTTCAAAACAGTAATAACTTGAATCATTACCATGAATGGTAACTGGGTGATTTTGACTGATAGTAAATGAGAATATTTATGTTAAACAGGAAGAGAACCTAGAGTGTATTTTATTTTATAGAATCCTGAGAACCAGTTTGACAGCAGTTTGCTCATTTCTAACATATATCATGGGGAGAGCCCTGGCAATGCATAGAGGATATTTGTTCTTCATCTGTGAAACTGTTAGTCACTCAGTTGTGTCTGACTCTTTTCAAGCCCATGGACTGTAGCCTCTGTCCATGGAATTGTCTGGGCAAGAATAAGTTCTTCATCTGAGATAACCTTTTAATTGCATTAAAGATAGTAAAAATTATGTACGTCTTTCTGAGATATGCACTAAGTTATTTAAATATTGCTTTTTGCAAATGGAAAAGTAGATGGTTTAGATCTTGGTTTAGAAGTATTCTGATTTTATGTTCTTGTTAGTAAGCTGTGAGGCAGTTTGTGGAGAATGGGATAACTCAGTAGAAAGAATGATATAAGGGTGGAAAATGATTTTTAGAACCAGGATTGTGGTTGTGTCACATTATATATCCGTTAGCTACTGAAACTGCAAAATACAGTTATTTTTTTTCTTCTTTTAAAGAAGAAAAACCCTATGATTTTCCTCCCTACTATTGTGTGATTAGCTGTCTTGCCCTTATCTATCCAACTAAATAGATGCCACATTCCTCAAGGATAGGAAGACATTCTCTTTGGCTTTCTCACATGCCTAATCTTTCTAGCCCTTTGCCTTGCATGTAGTAAATATCCACTAAATATTTGTCAACTGACTACTTCCCTCAAACCTGGCACCCAGGGTTTTGGCAGCATCAGTGGTCACTTGGTAAACACTTGAGTGTATCAGCTATTAGTCAGCGACCTTTCAGAAGCAGAGAGTTCTGGTGACTTTTTAGCCCTAAATTACATTTTGTTCCCTTGCACAGAGCGCCTCAGCAGTCTTCAGTTTTGTGTCCCTCAGCACCTAATAAAGAGCTTTCTCAGGACGCGACTTTGTGTAAAGTTGCTTAATTCAAATGTGGATTCTGGTGTCGGGAGAGACTGTAGTATAGCCTTGCAGATGGTTTCACAAAGCCTGATGGCCTGCAGGCATGCTTGAGCCACATTTTCCACCAGTCCTTTAATCAGGATCTAGTGATGCGAGATCTGATGGCAGTGTAAAACCACAGTAAGAGAAGTATACCACCATGTCCCCTGAATGCGAACTGAAGTTCATTTAAATTCTTTCTTGCTCTGCTCTTTTTGGCTCCGTCCTTGCGTTCTACTCGTGTTTCATCTGTCGATCTATACTCGTTTATTTGGCAGGTATAATCTGTCATTCCCTCCCATCCCCTATCGTTTTATAAACTTCTTACCTTATGTCACCCCTCTAGCTGATGGTGACTCTCTTTTCCGTCTGCATAGGAGGCTTCGTGCCCTTTGTGTGAAATGAGCTGTCTTTGATTACAGTTCGTCAGTGTGATCTGACTGCCAACACTGATTCCCAGCAGTCAACAAACTTTGCCATATTGTTCAAGATTAGGTTTCGATGTGTCATTTTAATAGACTAAAAAGCCATTCTCAGTAAAATTGAATTCCTATGGGAATCATTGTCAATGATGCTTTCAAAATGAAGAAAAATGTAATGTTTCGGAGATTTCACTGGGGAGGTATCCAGGTGGCTACATTTACTGATACTGCCCCTTGTTTTAGCTGGATTTGATATTCTGATAATGAATGTTAAAACTTGTTAGCCTTTATTTAGGTAAAACATGATTCACAGTATTTAAGCTTTATGAACTTTTTCCTTTAGTCAAGTCTTAGAATGTTTTTATTTTTGTCTCTGATAGAATAAAAATACTTGTTCTGTCTTTTCATTTCTATATGTGACCCTAGCTAAATTCAGGGCTAGAGCAGGGTCCTGATCGGGGTAGAAACATGGTGCTTTTGCCTTCTTTATCTTAATGCGGTGTGGTGAAAACTGCAGTTTTGGGGCCAGACTCTATGGGTTCAGATCCCCCCTGTGTCATTTCACTGATTGTGTGACTTTCAGTGTTAATTTCTCTGTTTCTCAGTTTTTCGTCTATAAAATGAGGATAGAATTATAGAATAAGAATTAATACACCTGTAAAATATATGTACACTTCTAATGTGCATCAGTTCAGTTCAGTTGCTTCGTCATGTCCTACTCTTTGCGACCCCATGGACTGCAGCACGCCAGACTTTCCTGTCCTTCCGTCTCTCTTGGAGTTTGCTCAAACTCATATCCATTGAGTCGGTGATGCATTCCAACCATCTCATCCTCTGTCATCCCCTTCTCCTCCTGCCTTCAATCTTTCCCAGCGTCAGGATCTTTTCCAATGAGTCGGTTCTTCACATCAGGTGGCTAAGGTACTGGAGTTTCAGCTTCAGCATCAGGCCTTCCAGTGAATATTCAGGGTTGATTTCCTTAGGATGGACTGGTTTGATCTCCTTGCAGTCCAAGGGACTCTCAAAAATCTTCTCCAACACCATAGTTCAAAAGCATCAATTCTTTGGCACTCAGCTTTCTTTATAGTCCAACTTTCACATCCATACATGACTACTGGAAAATCCATAGCTTTGACTAGATGGACCTTTGTTGGCCAAGTAATGTCTCTGCTTTTTAATATACTGTCTAGGTTGGTCAAAGCTTTTTTTCCAAGGGGCAAGCATCTTTTAATTTCATGGCCACAGTTACCATCTGCAGTGATTTTGGAGCCCCCAAAAATAAAGTCTGCCACTGTTTCCATTGTTTCCCCGTCTATTTGCCATGAAGTGACAGGATCAGATACCATGATCTTAGTTTTCTGAATGTTTGAGTTTTAAGCCAACTTTTTCACTCTCCTCTTTCACTTTCATCAAGAGGCTCTTTAGTTCTTCACTTTCTGCCATAAGGGTGGTGTCATCTGCATATCTGATGTTATTGATATTTCTCCCGGCAGTCTTGATTCCAGCTTGTGCTTCTTCCAGCCCAGCATTTTGCATGATGTACTCTGCATATAAGTTAAATAAGCAGAGTGACAATATACAGCCATGACATACTCCTTTCCCAGTGTGCATACCTCATATTTATATATCAGTAAATATTATTTCCTGTCATTATTTTCTATTATGCTGTTATTGTTGATCTTTTGAAGTTGTTAGTTTCCAAAATATATTTGGAAACATTCCTTAGCCTTAGGTGGGACAGGATGCAGAAGTAACCAAAGGTTACACTCTTTATTGATTCAGTGGCTTATCTCTGATACCAGCTTTGCTCTCTTTGGTTAACAAAAAGTCCTGCAGTAGAATACAGCAGCTCTCCTTGGGTGGCAGTGTGGAGCCCTCCATGACTACTTAAGTAGGCTTTAGGAATCTGATTTTCTTTCTTCACCAGTTCTTCCTTGAGTAAGGTTTTTAAGTAAGGTCTTTAAGTAAGGTTTTCCACATTTAAAAAGATTTCCAATGGTGGTGTTTTGTTATTTGACAAGCAACTAAATAGGCCATCCTTAATCACCGTCTGGCTATATATATATATATGTCACCTAAGGCTCAGCTACCAGATTTCAGTCTCTGTTTCAGAGGGATTTAGGACCCAGAAGGACTCCAAAGCAGAGTGGAGTGACCTCACTAAGCATTTGGTTATCTGTATAGGCTCATTAGCCACAGACATGGCAATAGAGCACTCTTAGTTAAATGAGGTCTTAATCTCTGTGTAGACTTGCTTTACAGGCACAGATAAAGTAAGGTTTGCCTCTAGAGAGAAACTTGGTTGATTCCAGAGAAAGTCTTTATTTGCCAGAGTCTGGTTGTAGCGATGAACTTATCTTAGGGCTGCTTGTAATATGTGCCTCAGATTTAGGCCTGGTTGAGTCAGAGTAACCCAGGATACACTAAACTTGTGTCTTGGCTAAACTACTGCACAGGGAACCCTCATCTCTGTTACAGCTGCTGCCCAGGTCGTTGTGTCTAGACCTTAGTCTTGCTGGCCTATGCTATGAATTTTGAAGCTTTGTGACTGAGTCTTGCTTTGCTACCTCCTGTCTGCCAGACTTGGGCCCTCCAGACCCTGTTTGTTTGTTTTTTCCCCCAGCCTGGAGTGCATTGCCAGGCAAATGATAGGCCCTCAGCAAATGCTTGTGGAGTGTAACTCCTGGATCTCTTAGCAGTAGGAGCTGTTCAGTTTGCTGTGACGGTGCATTTGGCTTTGACCCTGGTGTTCCTGCACCTGTATTTCTCAATGTTCAGTGAGCCCCTAAAAGTGCCAAGCACTGTGCTCATCACCTTATATTCAGAACCTCATTTTATCCACACCGAAACCCTAATTACAAGTATTTTTATTATCATGGCCATTTTATAAATCAGGAAACTGAGACCCAGAGCCACTAAGTAACTTATCTATAGTCATCGAGGTCGAGTACATTTAGAAGATGGGATTCAAATCCCGATCTATCTGACTGCAGAGCCAGAGATCATAATCTCTACTCTGTTTTCTTTTCCACACCAGTTGAAGAGAGGGTGTTACTAGGAGTCAGCCAACCAATACATTAAGTCCATATTTCATGCAGCTGGGCTAAGTTCCCACCACATGTGACCCCCTGCTCAGATTCTCATGAAGTTGAGGGTAGTGTTCTTACCTGCTGTGTGCATTGGGAAAGGCTCTGTTTTCAGAAAGTTCAGGAATTGAGCAAGAGAGTGAGATGGAAACGCCAACTGCTGAGCTGAATGAGCCCTGCTGGTTTCTTTAGGAGAGACCTGGAGATGGAGCAAGCCGCAGCCCTTCTTCTGTCCCCAGGGCATTCAGTGTTCCTGTGGTTGGTAGACACCGAGATTTTCAGTTGCAAGTACCTGCCATTGGTTGTCTGAGAAGTGGCTTTGGCTCCTGAAGCCAGCTTAGCTCAGGTGGAGTGAGGAAGCACAGCAGAAGTGACAGGGAGCTCACAGTCAGGCTTCCTCGGTCAGTGACCTTCAAGAGTTGGTGGATAAGAACCTAGTTTGTCTTAAAGTTTAGTGTGCTTACGTGTCTTAGAGAGCTGTGTAAAAATTATTAAGTCAGAGAAGAGGTCCATAATTTTTATTTCTAACAGCTTCCAGATGATGCTAACCCTTGAATCATCCTTAGCAAGGCTCTAGCTTCTTGTCTCTCATTTGGGAAAGATATGAGGTTTACTGTATGCAATCTTCTAAGTTTCTTTGAAGAATTAAGCTTTAGTTGCCCATAAATGTAACCTGCTAAGTAGTAAATATTTGATTTTTTTTTCCCTTTCCTTTATGACTTCCCCATCTTTACATCCATGCTTTTTGGCATCATCATCAAGATGAACTGTTTGCACTCTCAGGCCCATCTCAGGCTCTTTTTCTGGTAGAGCCCAATCTAAGCAGATGACTCTACCAGCTTCTAGAATGAACCGCTCCACCAAGACAGTGTGTCTGTCCCCAGGGCTCCAGATTTCAGCTGCCATGAGGTCATCCTCACAAATCTCTTCCAGGAAAGTCACATCTCACTGGACATGAGGTAGCCCAGGTTAAGGTGGTCAGAACTTGGCCTGTATTGATCTTAGAGTATTTACAGATGAGGGCATAGCTGGCATTCTTCCCTTGGTGATTTGCCAGGACTGTTATTTGAGAGAAAGATACTGTGTTCTTGCTGTAGAAACTCTAGAGCCCATAAATTAAATATGAACCAAGATTTCCAAGTACTCTGGGGTAAGTTTTTCCCTTAAGAGTGGAAAAAAAAAAGCAAAAATGGAAATCTCCAAACCTAATGAGTTAATCCCACTCTCGAGTATTTGTCAGCGTATATAAAGACTAGGGAATGGTTAGTCACCTGTATGCTCTCACTCTGAATTCCTGTTCCCAACTGAAGTCTCTTTTAACTGAAGTTCCTTTTGACTTCTCTGCCTGCTCCTGCGTCTCTCTGAGTCTCATTAACTCCAGAATTAAATATGGCTCCTCTGCTTCATTCCCATCATCCTGTTCAGTGCTGTAGACTCCTCCTGAAGGCTTGAAGTTGAAGGATGAGAACTATTTAGAGAACACTTAATTTTCAGTATCACTAAGATGCCAAATAAGTAGGAGTCACTGTCATTTTCTGTGACTAAGAATCAGAAAGGTTTGGCATCCATTTCTGCTGCCAGGCTTCCCATCGTGGCAGCTAGTTGCCCTGTTGGCCCCTAGGACTCACTTTATTTCTCATCTCTGAATCCAAGCCCTTCCCTGTTAGAGCCTTCTTGTCTGGTTATTCAGGATGTAGACTGTACAATTCTTGGGTCATGTCACATAGACTGTAAAGGGAATGACATCTCATGGAGTTTTTGCAACTTGACAGTTCTGCTTTCTGTCAACCCCAAAAGTCTCAGACCCCACCCCTAGAAAGCCAGGAGAATTTGAAATTTTCTGTTATTTTATTTTACTTTTCTTGCATCCTTTATTTTCCAGGTGTACCCCAGCATCCTACTTTAAAAGTAGGATAATCAAAAGTCTCATTAAAGTATTTCTTGTTCCCCAACACAAAATAATTGTTCTTTTTTAATGAGGAATTCTATCTTCCTTCTAATCTCAAATTGTGTCCAGCTTCTAAAATTGTAGCTTCTATGCCTTCTCCCTGTCTAACTGAGTGAAGAAAGATAGAAATCCTGTCTAGGCTTTAATCAAACATATAGCTGTGAGGTTTGCTGTCTCCACTGTGGCCTTGGACTCAGGGAATCCCAGTTCCTCCCAGGCCCTGCTGGAGCCAGTTTTTCATCTTGATGTTGCCTCACGTCCAAGGCAACCTTAGAAAACCTTTTAATTGATGATTCCATGTTGGCCTGAATAGAAGTAGTTCTTTACACCTTTCATTCCCTTCCAAAAGACTGAAGCCACTCAAGAAGAGTTTGAGATCTAAACCATTCTCAACTACCACAGGCAGCTGCAGGCCTCAAGAAGAAGATTGAATTCCAGAATCTGTGTCCTATGTTCATGCTAGTCATAATAGGGGGTTGGGGATGGGGGTAGCTGGAAACACAGGGAAGGAGCTAAGACAAAGTTCTCAAAGGGACCTAAATAGATTTATCAGCTCTATAAACTTTGGGAATTTACATAATATTTCAGTCAGCTCTAAAATAGAGATATTCTTTACCTTACAAGGCTGTTATGAGGATTAAACAAGCTAATATTTGTAAGGTTCTTAGCATTAGGTCTGACAGGTAACAAGTTCTCAAAAAAAATTCTGTTGCCATAGAACCTCCAAATCTGTGCTTCTAAGGGATGCAGTATCATGTTTTAGCCTGCTAGTTTTTCTTAAATAAATTGAATCCACCCAGGAAAAGGAAAAGTTTAATGAAGGAGAGCTCAAATCCTAAGTGGCATGTGTTAGCACACTGCTCTTACTAGAACAGTGACCCCAGATTGTGGTTAATTGCAACATCTTCCTATGGAACTCCTGTGAAACATGGAACCAATGGTAGAGACTCAGGCCCTGTGGGATGTGACCTTACCCACAGATACAGTCATAGTCTGTTGTTGCCATTTTTGGTAGTAACCAGTTATGTATGCTTTAGCTGCCCTGCATTATCTCAGGAAAATAAAACAGCAATAATTTAGTCCTCAATAGCAAATCACATTGTTGTAACTTAAGATTGTATTTGGAACCATTTACTTTCTAGGTAAAAATTAACACTGAAAGTATCTTGGAAAACATTTACCCATATTGAAACCTGAGTCATTCTTTTATCTGCTTGGCCTTTGTACCTACTTTACTCTTTTGAACATAAGAATGCTCTCTTATCTTTGTTTCCCCTCTCTGGCTTTCTTCCACTTTTTTCTTTTGCCTTTAACATTCTTTTTGTAGTACCTTCCTTGACAGATCCACATCTTCCACTCTCAAAGGACAAAGTAATGATGGAAGCATTGTGTTTGTCTTTTGTGCGTATGTGGGCTCATGAGCTAGACCTTTCTACTTGGTGTGACCAGCCATTTACTTAGCCATCATCTCCACTTTTAGTGTCTCAGGTGTGAACTACAGAACTCAGGTAGAAACTGAAAGCAGACTTTCAGCCACTCAGTACGCTGAGTGTATGCTGTAGATTATACATTTTATCAGAAAATAATCTTGTAGGTTTTACTATCATGGAGTTCCAAACAGTACCAAGAAATCCAGTGGATCTGAATGAAAATATGTCATATCAACTTTATTAGACAGATCTTTAAGGAGTTTGCATATAAGGAAAGGAAAATTATTCAGGAAGAGGGAAAAATAAGAAAGGTATTAGTACATATACATCTGTCAACTTATAATAATGACAATTATGTTATGTATGCATTATATATATTAATTACATATTTTATATTCATTTCAATATTACCAATTTCTGTTTCTTGAGTGTTTGGCATGTGTGTTTTTAAGTCTCTCAACAAACTTATGACGAGATTACTATTATCATACCAATTTTCAAATGAGGAAACTAAAGATAATCAAGGATTGGGCTGGTATTGAAACCCAGTCAATCTAACTTCAGAAACTGTGCTCTTAACCACTGTGTTCTTCTGTCCTCCTAAGTATGTGTAGAGAAGGATTTGGGCAAGTAGGCACTGGAGCGGCGGCTGCGTGGCGCGGGAGAAGTTCTGTACAGTCAGCAAAAACAGGACGAGGAGCTGACTGTACTCAGATCATGAACTCCTTCTTGCCACATTCAGACTTAAACTGAAGAAAGTAGGAAACCACTAGACCATTCAGGTATGACTTAAATCAAATCCCTTACGATTATACAGTGAAAGTGACAAATAGATTCAAGGGATTAGATCTGATAGACAGAGTGCCTGAAGAATTATGGGCGGAGGTTCATGACACTGTACATGAGGCAGGGATCAAGACCATCCCCAAGGAAAAGAAATACAAAAAGGCCAAATAGGTGTCTGAGGAAACCTTACAAATAGCTGAGAAAAGAAGAGAAGTGAAAGGCAAAGGAGAAAAGGAAAGATATAACCATTTGAATGCAGAGTTCCAAAGAATAGCACGGAGAGATAAGAAAGACTTCCTTAGTGATCAATGCAAAGAAATGGAGGAAAACAATAGAAAGGGAAAAATTAGAGATCTCTTCAAGAAAATTAGAGATACCAAGGGAACATTTCATGCAAAGATGGGCACAATAAAGGACAGAAGTGGTATGGACCTAACAGAAGCAAAAGATATTAAAAAGATGTGGCAAGAATAAGATCTTCATGACCCAGATAATCACGATGGTATGATCACTCACCTAGAGCCAAACATCCTGGAATGTGAGGTCAAGTGGGCCTTAGGAAGCATCACTAAGAACAAAGCAAGTGGAGGTGATGGAATTCCAGCTGAGCTGTTTCAAATCCTAAAAGATGATGCTGTAAAAGTGATGCCCTCAATATGCCAGCAAATTTGGAAAACTCAGCAGTGGCCACAGGACAGGAAAAGGTCAGTTTTCATTCCAATCCCAAAGAAAGGCAATCCCAAAGAATGCTCAAACTACTGAACAATTGCACTCATCTCACACGCTAGCAAAGTAATGCTAAAAATTTTCCAAGCCAGGCTTCAACAGTACGTGAACCGTGAACTTCCTCATGTTCAAGTTGGATTTAGAAAAGGCAGAGGAACCAGAGATCAAATTGCCAACAACCATTGGATCATTGATAAAGTAAGAGAGTTCCAGAGAAACATCTACTTCTGTTTTATTGACTATGCCAAAGCCTTTGACTGTGTGGATCACCACAAACTGTGGAAAATTCTTAAAAAGATGGGACTACCAGATCACCTGACCTGCCTCTTGAGAAATCTGTATGCAGATCAGGAAGCAACAGTTAGAACTGGATATGGAACAACAGACTGGTTCCAAATCAGGAAAGGAGTACATCAAGGCTGTATATTGTCACCCTGCTTGTTTAACTTATATTCAGAGTACATCATGAGAAATGCTGGGTTGGATGAAGCACAAGCTAAAATCAAGATTGCCGGGAGAAATATCAATAACTTCAGATATGCAGATGACACCACACTTATGGCAGAGAGCTAAGAAGAACTGAAAAGCCTCTTGATGAAAGTGAAAGAGGAGAGTAAAGAGGTTGGCTTAAAACTCACCATTCAGAACACTAAGATCATGGCATCCAGTCCCATCACTTCATGGGAAATAGATGGGGCAACAGTGGCAGAATTTATTTTTCTGGTCTCCAAAATCACTGCAGATGGTGACTGCAGCCATGAAATTAAAAGATGCTTGCTCCTTGGAAGAAAAGTTATGACCAACCTAGACAGCATATTCAAAAGCAGAGACATTACTTTGCCAACAAAGGTCTGTCTAGTCAAAGCTATGATTTTTCTAGTAGTCATGTATGGATGTGAGATTTGGATTATAAAGAAAGCTAAGCATGGAAAAATCAATGCTTTTGAACTGTGGTGTTGGAGAAGACTCTTGAGAGACCCCTGGACAGCAAGAAGATCCACACAGTCCAGCCTAAAGGAAATCAGTCCTAAATATTCATTCGAAGGACTAACGATGAAGCTGAATCGCCAATACTTTGGCCATCTGATTCAAAGACCTGACTCACTGGAAAAGACCCTGTTGCTGGGAAAGATTGAGCACGGGAGGAGAAGGGGATGACAGAGGATGAGATGGTTGGATGGCATCTCATGGACAATGACTTGATGGACATGAATTTGACTAAGCTCTGGGAGTTGGTGATGGACAGAGAAGCCTGGCATAACTGTAGTCTATGGGTTCACAAAGAGTCGGACACAACTGAGCGACTGAACTGAACTGAAGTAGTATATGGACTTACCTATTTCTGCACATAAATAACAAATTACGTGCATTTATATACAGTATATATTATGATATAAAACATTATATATAAAATTTCCAATTTCATTAAATATCTTTTCCTATAAACTTAACATTTGTAAGTTTAGGACATATTTTTTCCTTTATCTTTAAACCATGACCATGTGTATTTTGGTCTCATGAATGAAAGATGTCACTGGTGTTTCATAAACTTGAATATTTTATGGATTCTTTTAAAAGGAATTTTCATGGACCCTTAGTATTTACATGGATAATTTTGTATTGGAATATTACTGTTAAATGTATAAACATATAACAGATGTACATTCCTTGTGCTTTTATGTCCTAAAATTATTTTAAGATAAATTTTGAGATGAGAAAGCAATAAATGCATTTAACAACTCAGGTTTCATGTGAAAGATAATGATGTTCTACTGAAATGTTGCTATTTGAGAAAGCAATATGATATAGGCTTATATACAGTTGGAGTTTAGAGCTTAGCATGGCACAAGTGCCGTAATTCATGTGATTAAAACATTCTTTTCCTGCTTTTTTCCTGTTGAAAGAATTGTGAAACCTTCATTCACCCAGTGTGGAGAGGTAGCGTTTTCCCTTGGTGTGGATGCAACTTTCGTATAGTCAGTGTCTGCCTTCATTTGTTCCTCTAAAATAATGCTACTTGGTGGAAATTGATTGTAAAAGCAATATAGATGGGGACTGCTGTGACACGTCAGTACTTTATCTGAAGGGGTGGTGAGGGGATCTTGCAGATGACACTAATGAGCTTCTCTTCTGCCATCTACACCCTCTCCCTCTGATCTCCTTGTTTTAAATACAATCCTCTCCCTGACAACTCCTAATTTTTATCTGTAGTCTAGACTGCTCCTCTAAACTCCAGACCTGTGTATCTAACTGCCATGTCGACATCTCCACTTAAGATTTCTAAACATCCCAGAATTAACAAGTTATTTTGAACTTGTTTTGGTTTCTCCTTATTTCCCTGACCTGCTCCAAACCTGCTCACGCAGTGTTCTCCATCCCTCGAGAGAGCAACCATTACATTTTTCCTGTTATTCAACTGTCAGCCTTTTGTCATCCTTTACTTTTCTGTTTTTTTTTTTTTTTTAATTTTTATATTTAAATCCAGTCGGCCTGAGAATCTTGCTGGCTTTGAAATATACCCAGGATCTGACCTCTTCTTACCAACCTCACTGCTACCATCTCCCCTCCCACTGCCCCAGGTCCAAAACACTGTGACTTCCTGCCCGGATGGTTGCAGGAACCCCCGCTGGTCTCCCTGCCTTTCCCCGGCCTTCTCTACTCGGCAGTGCAGGGTATGTGCTGCCCAGCAACCGGAGATGATGCTTTACGTAAAACCCAGAGCAGGTCACTAGATGATTCCTCTCCTCTTCTTCAAGCCTACCGAAGGTTCCTTCTCAGAATGAAAACCAAAACCCTCACAGTGCTCTGCAAGGCCTGCTCCCAGCCCTGTCTTTTCCCCAGTCTGTTGCAGCCTCACTTTCCCTCAGACCTGCGGCTCAGAGCTTCTCGGAGCCCTGGCGCTGCTGTTTCCTCAGGGGGCCACCTGGCTTGCACCCCCTGGCCGTTGTTTAGGTATCCCTTTAACAGTGGGCCTTCTCTGAACATCTGAGAAAACATCTTGACGCCAGCCTGCCTCCTCCTCTCTACTCCCTCACCTGCTTTGGTTTTTTTCCCACTGCATTTATCACCATGTATTACATTTACATTATATTTACATTATATGTATTATATATTATACTTTGTGTATGTGTATGTGTATAAATTGCTTATTGCCTGTCTCTTTTTATGGGAATATAAGTTTCATGAAGGCAAGGACTTATTTTTTCCTTAGATCCTAAAATACTACTTGGAACTTAGTTTGTGTGTAACAAGCATTTGTTGAATCAATCAGTGAATACTCAGTGTTTTGTTTTTACAGTTATTTTTTACCAGAACAAAAGCAAAGGGAAATATTATTCGTTAGAGGTTGTAGATCACAGGGTGAAAAAATGTATATCAGGCTTTGACGCAAGTAATCAAACTGCTAAGTACAACTTGGATTTTATGAAGCATTAGAAATCTTTGTATTGCCAGTTCTCGTTTTACCAGCTGTAACATCGTTTGGGTTTTGCAGTTGAATATGAACTTCTAACTTCCTCCAGGTATTTGCCTGTTAATGCTTTGTGTACATATTTACAGCTTCTTTGAAAGTTACTAATGGCATTATTCATTTGTGTGACCACTGATACCATGCTGGGCTGTTAATACAGTTAAGATTTTCTGAGAAAAAGCCCTCTTTGTAAATCAGCCGCTCCCCTGATTTTCACTTGGAACTCATCCAAATATTGACGCCACTTAGTTTGTAAAATTTCCTCAACTCAGTGGAGAACCAGTAGCCGGCAGAACCAAAGCCCTGATATGCAGTGGAGATTACCATTCAGAGGGAAGCGTGTCTGTTGAACTGTGTAACAACTATCCATGTAGGAAACCCAAACAGAGTCCAAAGAGCAAATAATTGTGGTGATTAAACTGATAAGCTGGTGACACAGGGGAAGAAAGTACAAATTGAAGTTTCGGCAACAAGTGTAAGGCACATGTCTTTCCTTTCCTGGTATTCTTAGGAAAGAAATACGATAGCTTGGTTACATGATTAAAATAGGCAAAGTCCAGCTGGAATCCCACTGACTACCTGTTGTTTGCTTACTCTTTTTTGTCTTATCAGAGGTGTCGAGATCTTTAAATTGTTACAGTTTACCACTTTTTGTTTTCCTTTATCTTTTAGCCTTTATAGCAAAGTACTGTTAATATAGAGTTAAACCAAGGCTTTCTTCACATTCTTCTGGTTTATTTTCGCCCCCTGTGGTATAAATTGATGACTTACTCAAAACATTTTTAAATTTATTATAAACTAAAATGTGTATACATTTTAACTATACATACTATAACAAATAGTGCATTCATAAATACATAGTGTTGTTATATAATTTTTAACATATAACATTTTAACATATAACATGTTTTTTAACATATAACATAAAACATATAAACACATGTTTTATATATTTGTTTGTATTGCAAGAACGTTATGAAAATAAGGGATGAAACCAAGATTTGACTTTCAAGGATAAGAAAAAGAACCTCTTCTTTTAAACAGAAAATTGAGTCATTGTTGTAGGAAGCATCCTATTGTAAGCACATCTTAACTTTTTTCTTTCCTCCCCTCCTCCATTTCCTATTTGAATTGATATTGATTGAATACCCATGTATATCAGGCAAGAAGAATACAGACTCAGTCCTGGGGATGATGTGAAAGCTAATTTAGCAATCCTAGACTATCATGGAGTAGCTTCTTTAAAGTACATTGGGAATTAATTGGGGTCAGCCTGCACCTGGCTGGACACAGGTTGGACACAGGAAAAAAGAGGCCCATTTTTATGAATTTCGGTTTCTGGTAGTTCGACTTTTTCAAGGGCAAGGTGCTACATTCATTCCCCAAGTCTGGTTTCAGAGACTTTCGTTGTCTCTCAGCTATTTTAACAAATGCACACACACACACATTCTTTATCTCTACCTCTATATTTTTCTTTCATCTTCCACTTCTTACAGCTCCTTTTTCATCTCAGATTCTAGGCTGCTTTTATATTTTCTCCTTATTTCTCCTCTGAATTTC
Source organism: Cervus canadensis (assembly GCF_019320065.1). NCBI lineage: Eukaryota > Metazoa > Chordata > Mammalia > Artiodactyla > Cervidae > Cervus > Cervus canadensis. The sequence goes on along the minus strand of NC_057395.1, from coordinate 12,732,226 downwards.
TTGTTTTAGTTTACAATGTTAGCAGTTTATGTTTTATATTGTTACAAATTGTTTTGAAGGGAACGTTATACATTGATTCAATATGGAAATAATTGCCTTCCTGTATAGAGATCTGAAAAGATAGAGGGGTTGAAAACTGCCATAAGGATGGATGCAATAAAAGTGAAATGTTTTTAAAGGAAATTAAACAGGCATATTAACTTATTTCCTGCAGACCATTCAGTTCAGCTCAGTTCAGTTCAGTCGCTCAGTCATGTCTGACTCTACGACCCCATGGACGCAGCATGCCAAGCCTCCCTGTCCGTCACCAGCTCCCGAAGTTTACCCAAACTCATGTTCATTGAGTTGTTGATACCATCCAACCATCTCATACTCTGTCATCCCCTTCTCCTCCTGCCCTCAATCTTTCCCATCAGGATCTTTTCAAATGAATCAGCTCTTCGCATCAGGTAGCCAAAGTATTGGAGTTTCAGCTTCAACATTAATCCTTCCAATGAACACCCAGGACTGATCTCCTATAGAATGGACTGGTTGGATCTCCTTGCAGTCCAAGGGACTCTCAAGAGTCTTCTCCAACACCACAGTTCAAACCATCAATTCTTCTGTGCTCAGCTTTCTTTATAGGCCAACTCTCACATCCATACATGACCACTGGAAAAACCATAGCCTTGACTAGATGGACCTTTGTTGGCAAACTGATGTCTCTGCTTTTGAATATGCTGTCTAGGTTGGTCATAACTTTTCTTCCAAGGAGGAAGCATCTTTTAATTTCATGGCTGCAGTCACCATCTGCAGTGATTTTGGAGCCCCCAAAAATAAAGTTTGACAATCTTTCCCCATCTATTTGCCATGAAGTGATGGGACTGGATGCCATGATCTTAGTTTTCTGAATGTTGAGCTTTAAGCCAACATTTTCACTCTCCTCTTTCACTTTCATCAAGAGGCTCTTTAGTTCTTCACTTTCTGCCATAAGGGTTGTGTCATCTGCATATCTGAGGTTATTGATATTTCTCCCAGCAATCTTGATTCCAGCTGCAGACCATTAGCTAAACAGATAATGAAAGGAAAATGCTTCACTGCTTACCTGATTATCTATTCTAAAATCTAACTGGAGTCCAAGGTTGTATATCCTGTTGTCAGTGTTTTCTAGGATTATACCTTCACATCAGTTACTTTTCTTTTGACTTGCATAGAGGAAATGGCTATTGAAGAGAGCTCTCTGTTTAAAAATGTGTTCATTTCAACAAGAATAAGCAAGTTTCTATGTGTTTTAACGAAGTGGTTATAGAAAACCTAAAACTCTGAATCTTGTGTGGGTTTCTCACAGTACCAAAAGCAGATGGAGTTTTTGACTGAAACTGACCTGTAATTAAGTTGAGATTGAGTGCTGTATTAGTTCTGTTTGGAATCCTCCTTAAAGACTTGTCCATCATAGTCAAGTCCAGGGCTCAGAATTTCAAAAAAAGATTTTAGCCTTTTAAAAAATACATTGTATGGTAGCACTTAACAGTCCTTGAGAAAAATGGTACATGTGGGATGTGATGGATTTTAGAAATTACGCCAGCACCGTCTAGTTAGTGTGTTCCTTTACTTATTCTATTATAAATCAGGAGTTTGCAGTTTTGACAGCTAATTTTTTTTTCTGTCAGCTGAAACTTGACTCAGCCTCTTAACTGTAAGCAAACTGGAAATGAAGAGTCTTTCTTAAGATACAGATATATATTTTCTTTGGAAATATAATTTTAATGGTTGAATGTGTATATCTTTTAGGCTAATGTACTTGGTGGTAAACAGAAATAGACCTTTTCCCCTTCCCATTTGGAGTAAAATTTATATAAGAATAAAATTTGATTCCATAATAAGCAAAATAGCATAGGCATTATTTTTTTTATTTTATTTTATTATTATTTTTTTTTATTAGTTGGAGGCTAATTACTTCACAACATTTCAGTGGGTTTTGTCATACATTGATATGAATCAGCCATAGATTTACATAGGCATTATTTTAAAACAAACTAGAGGTAAAAACTAGGAGTTTTTAACAGACCTGTAATATGGGATTTATTCTATTGTTGTCATTCTTGCTGAAGAGGCTGCGAGGTGGGGATGGGCCTTTTTCCGCATGTGTTAGAATTATCCATTTGTCTACCTCAGGTCATAAAATCTTCCAGTTGATATCTTTAGGGACCATCTAGTTCAGCTCTCCTATTTTACAGGTAAAGGAATCTTTGGGTAAGGTTACTCCCAAAATTGTTTTCTAAAAAAAATCCAACATTGTTCTTAACATTGTTCTTACAGTTCATTATCAGGCAAATCTTTGTTAGGAATTTTAACGGTTCCACTAATAATTGGCAGATAAATATACACAAATAAAAAGCAGAGACATTACTTTGCTGAAAAATGTCCGTATAGTCAAAGCTATGGTTTTTCAGTAGCCATGTATGGATGTGAGAGGCGGACCATAAAGAAGGCAGAGCACCAAAGAACTGATACCTCTGAACTTTGGTATTGGAGAAGACTCTTGAGAGTCCCTTGGACTGCAAGGAGATCAAACCAGTCAATTCTAAAGGAAATCAACCCTGAATATTCCTTGGAAGGAATGGTGCTGAAGCTGAAGCTCCAATACTTTGGTCACCTGATGCAAAGAGCTGACTCATTAGAAAAGACCCTGATGCTGGGAAAGATTGATGGCAGGAGGAGAAGCAGATGACAGAGGACTAGATAGTTGGATGGCATCACTGACTCATTGAACATGAGTTTGATCAAGCTCTGGGAGATGATGAAGGACAGGGAGGCCTGGCCTGCTGCAGTCCGTGAGAACACGACTGAGCGACTGAACAACAATGGTTCAGTTCAGTCGCTCAGTCGTGTCCATGAATCACAGCACGCCAGGCCTCCCTGTCCATCACCAACTCCTGGAGTTTACTCAAACTCATGTCCATTGAGTCGGTGATGCCATCCAACCATCTCATCCTCTGTCGTCCCCTTCTCCTCCTGTCCTCAATCCCTCCCGGCATCAGGGTCTTTTCCAATGAGTCAACTCTTTGCATGAGGTGGCCAAAGTATTGGAGTTTCAGCTTCAACATCAGTCCTTCCAATGAACACCCAGGACTGATCTCCTTTAGGATGGACTTGTCGGATCTCCTTGCAGTCCAAGGGACTCTCAAGAGTCTTCTCCAACACTATAGTTCAAAAGCATCAATTCTCCTGCGCTCAGTTTTCTTTATAGTCTAACTCTCACATCCATACATGACCACTGGAAAAACCATAGCCTTGACCAGACGGACCTTTTTTGGCAAAGTAATGTCTTTGCTTTTTAATATGCTTTATAGGTTGGTCATAACTTTCCTTCTAAGGAGTAAGCGTCTTTTAATTTCATGGCTGCAATCACCATCTGCAGTGATTTTGGAGCCCCCAAAAATAAAGTTTGACACTGTTTCCACTGTTGCCCCATCTATTTCCCATGAAGTGATGGGACCAGATGCCATGATCTTCGTTTTCTGAATGTTGAGCTTTAGGCCAACTTTTTCACTCTTGTCTTTCACTTTCATCCAGAGGCTCTTTAGTTCTTCTTCACTTTCTGCCATAAGGGTAGTGTCATCTGCATATCTGAGGTTATTGATATTTCTCCTGGCACTCTTGATTCCAGCTTGTGCTTCTTCCAGCCCAGCGTTTCTCATATAAGTTATAACTTACACGCAGAGTACATCATGAACAACAACGGCAACAACACATTGTCAAACTTCGTAATTCTTATTTGCATTCAGGTCATCATATTCAGGAAATAATTTTCCTTGGAAGTGCTCAAACTATAACTCATGGAACCTGTCTTCACTAAAACAAGTGGACTTCTTTTGGAAGAGGAGATGTTTTGGAATCTCTCTTGTAATAAAACACAGTATAATGTTACATGTGCTAGGATATAGCAAGGCCTAACTTCCATTTCTGCCTCTACCACCTGTTTGGACCCTCCCTTCCTTTCTCTTCCTTTCTTCCTTGCTCCCTTTGGTCCCCAAAAGAATTATAATCTTGGTCCCCAAACGAAATGATAATCCCTCCTTTTGGGCAATTTCTGCTCACTCTCTCTTTCTGCCTGTGTTGTGCAGCCTTTCTGTCCCTAACCTCACTGAGTCCCAGTGTACACACGTTTACACACATACTTACATATGACACATGCTCAGTTGTCCTATGACCTAGTTTGATGACAACTTTTGGGAAAGTTGCCCTGTAATGTATGATTGTGTGATTTCTCTATTTTACTCTGTGTAGGTCTAGAAAACATACCTGGAGTGAAGGCTGGCATTTCTTTGGTTTCATCCATGTTAAATGGTAAAACTAGAAATGCTCAGTTAAGACCCGACTCCTGGTAGCTTTTTAAAAATTCGCTTAATTCTTTAGTCCCAGTTTGAGTAATTAAATACCAAATGGATGAATTTGCAGATGTTGGCAGATTGTGTAATGTTCTCTTGTAGATGGAAACAGTTAATAGTTTAATGTAAATGTCCTCTAAAATTTGGGAAAAGGTAATAATTCTGTTTTCTTTTTTGTAACCTTATCATAATTTCTGCCATGGTGATGAGCAGACTTTTAGACTGGTAATTTAATCAAAGTGTTAATCAAATAATAATATCATGTGAAGCAGTTTAGTATATAGCCTCAAATATGATTTAGTAGAAAATATTAGCCATTTTATAAACTGACATAATTCAATTTTTAATGGGTTAGAATGCAGATTAAGAGAAATATCAAAATGGGTTGAATAGTGTTATAATAGCTGATCCTTTTAGAGCAAACTGCACTGTCATCAAAGTGAAGTGAAGTCGCTCAGTCGTGTCCGACTCTTTGCGACCCCACGGACTGAGTGTAGCCTACCGGTCTCCTCTGTCCATGGGATTTTCCAGGCAAGAATACTGGAATGGGTCGCCATTTCCTTCTGCAGGGGATCTTCCCGACCCAGGGATTGAACCCGAGTCTTCCGCATTGTAGGCAGATGCTTTACATGCCTATTAAATCTTGGCATTCTACTTTTATATATAACAGTAATGCTATTAACATAAAAACATGTGACTGTTGATTAATAATGTTCGGTCTGTGGCTATTTAACACTCTTTCACAGGAAGAAACACTGTCTAGTATGTATGTGAAATACCTTAATTTTTAGAATTATGTACATAGAAGATTATATCTGTTGTTTTATAAAATTAAAAGGATGCCTGTTGTTGCCTTTTCAGATTAAGCATATTGGTACAGAATTTCATCTTCCCAATATTAATTTTATACTACTCCTGTATCTTTTTTGCTAAGATCGACTTGTTTTAAAAAGTTAAAGTAAATTATTTAAAACAAGAGAAGTTTTTTGCAATTAAACATTGGTAATAGGATTGAGTTGCAGCAGTGTTACACTCTTTGAAATGAAGTGATAGTGCCAGTGAGAGTTATTGATTAGAATCTTCCTCTGGGTACTTACACTGAATTAATGGAATGTGTATGTTTATTAACAGCAAAGATAATGTGGTCATTGAAATGGTGTATCATCCAGTTTTTTAAATTAACTACAATAAGAACTTCCAATAAGCGAATTTTCACTGTATAATCTAATACACCCCAGAGCCTAGTTCATATGGAACTTTGCTCTGGAGCTGACTCATAAATTCTGTGCTTTTGGATGAGGTCATTTTGGTCCTCCAGTAACTAAACACTTGAAGGGAAGTCTAATACCTTGCTGGTTACTGAACTTCACTCCTGAATTTGGAGTGATGCTGTGAGGAGCTGCCTTTTAATATATAATTCGTATTGCCTTAAAAACTGAGGTTGAGTACTCTGCTTAGCCTGTTATTAATGAATTGAGAGTTCAGCCTCACCTTCACAAATAGTTTAAACCAAGTACCTATTGATATTTAAACTCACTGTAATGTTTCACTTAAAGTGAATAACGGAGGTGGGCATTCTAAGATTGTAAGAATTATTATTATTTTTTTTTTTACACTACACGTTTTTATTTTTTCATACTACACCAGACTTTTAGAATTTACAATCAGAATGATTTTTGTGACCTTTAAATGCCCATGGTGCTTGATTATTTTCTCATTGTTCATTGTACTGTGAGGTAAAAATTTTATAAAATCATGCAGCCTGATAATACATTTAATAGCGAGAATAAAAAAGATCTGTCTCATGGAGAGAGATCAAGCAACAGTCAGATACTTTACGTCTGAGAGATCAGCGAAAGTTTCACAGGAGAGTTGCCTTGGACTGGTCCTTGGTACTAAACTAGACGGGGTTTGCTTCTAGTAGCAGACTTTATGGTGCCCGGCCCCGCTGAGGCCCACGGCCACCATGGACAGTTCTGGCACGCTGATGGTCTGCCACCTCAGGTGGCAGAGGTGGGCGTCTGCGACTCAGGACTTTCTCTGGCCCCCGAGGAGCTCGCGCGGCTGTCCTGCAGGCGCCACAGGGGACTGTGCAGGAGTTATTGCACCCCCATGGTTGGGCTGGGAGCTAATAAGTCTCAGCGGGAGGTGGTAAAGAGCCAGCGGATGAGTGCGCAGCTCCTCAGACCTCTCCAGGAGTACAGTTTGGTCATGGGACCTTCGTGTCTTCAGGATTGTGCTCCGGTGGCTCACAGCGGCGCTGCTCGTGAGCATTGCCGTTGTTGCATTTTATTTCTTTTCTTCTTCTTCTTTTTTCACTCACACTTCCTAAGATAGCTTCGCCAATAAACTGTCTACCCTGAAATTCTTATCCCAGCCTCTACTTTTGATGGTACCCAAACTAAAACAGTTTGGTAGAGATGGAGGACGAACAGGGTGAGTAAAGTTGTAAAGATTAAGTACAGCATCAGTGAGTGACTCAGTTTGCTTGAAATATCAGATTTATGGCTTCAGAGCAATAAAATTGGTTATGTCACAAGGAAACACTGAGGATTTGCAGATTTTCTTCAGGCATTACAGGTCTTCTAAAGTTTTTGCAAAGGGAGGTGACACGATCAAAGCTCTGTTTCCAAATTCCAGTCTGGTAGAAGTTTATGGTGGAGATCAGAGATAAGAGAGATGGGATGAATGCAGAACATCAGGGAAGTCAGTCTGGGATCTAGATGAGGAAATGGAGAAGGATGGTGGATGCTCCATATGGCAATTGTGTTGATGTGAATGTCAGGGGAATTGAAAGGCATTAGAAAAAATGCAAATATCTCTAGCCTCTGTTACTGACTGGGAGGATGACGATATTTTGTTTGAAATAGAAAAACCTAGAGGAGAAATATGTTTAAGTGAGATAAAAAACCTTCAGTTTGCTTCTTTGGAAAATCTGTCTGTATAATATTCATTCTCCTTTTATTTCTTAGTGTCAGAATCCTCATTTTGTACAAGTCCATAATGTGTCCAGCTCAGAGATCTTTCCCAACTTCTCATTACAGCTGGTTGTAGCCATATGACTAAGTTCTGGGTGATACAGTGTAAGTGGAAATGTGTTAGATTTCAGGGGAAACTTGCAGGTGAGAAGCAGGGCCACCTAGAGCTGTGCCCCTTCATCTTGTCCTCATTCTTCCGCTCTTTTATGGAAAGAGAAGTACAGCAGCAATCTTGGACTGCGAGGGGCTTTGAGGATGAAGGCCACAGAACAGGAGTCTGTAGTGCCTCGGGGGCCTACAGCAGCCCCAGACTGCCCAGCTCCAGAGCTTATTTACTTAAGAGGAAAATAAGCTCCATCTCCCCTGAGCCACTGGTATTTCATGGCACTCGTATGTAACACTCAATGATGACACAGAACATGTTGAGTCTGAATTAAGAACAGGTTACTCAGGTGAAGGGGGCTTCCCCAGTGGCTCAGCAGTAAAGAATTCACCTGCAATGCAGTAGACACAGGTTTGATCCCTGGGTTGGGAAGATCCCCCACGGAAGAAAATGGCAGCTCACTCCGGTAATCTTGTCTGGGAAACCCCATGGACAGAGGAGCCTGGTGGGCTTCAGTCCGTGGGGTCCCAAAAGAGTTGGACATGACTTAGGAACTAAAGAAGCAATAGCAATCCAGGTGAAGATGTTCAATGGGCATTGTTATATATGTATATAATAATTTATCATGATATGAAATTGTTATATATATAACAGCTTCCCTCATTATATTTGGAAATATATATATATAAACAAATGAATATAAACAAACAATTTGAAAATATAAACAAAAAAATAAATAAATGCAACTAGCATTTCTGTGATACCAAGCATATGCCAGGTCAGGATACATAGAATAGATTAACAGTTTGTATGGTATATACAAATAAGTGGCATAGCTGGGGATGGAAACCCAGATCTGTCTAAAGCCAGAGTGTAGATTCTTGTGCTGTAATGTGGAACAGAACTCAGAAGACAGGTTATAAGAATTTCATTCTAAGGTAGGGTGATCTGAGAGAAGAAACTTTAAAACTACCAAAGGTACAGAGCTATTCATTTGCATGTGCATTTTGCAGAATAAAATTTTGTTACTTACAAAGCTTATGCATAATATATATAAGTTGCACAGGATTCATAAGTAATATTATCAATAAATTCAGTTATCAATCTGAATTGTAATAAATGGTGGATTAGGCAAGTTTAAAAATATTTGTCTTGTCTGTTTAGAGATGTTTTATTAGGAATTTCCTAGATACAAACACATGGAGAGGTCTGTAATTAAATTTTAAAGTTGGAAAATAATTTTGAAGTTAGCCAGTTCAGTGCCCTGCTTTTACAGATGAGAAACAGAGCTGAAGCAGGTGAATGGTGGCCTCCTTTGTTCTTCCTGAAAAATGTTGAACATGCTCCCACCTCCGGGTTGCCCCACTTATAATCCGTTCTGCTTCAAGTATCTGCTGTCATTAGTTGCAGAGCTCAATTTCCCATGTCCTTTACGTGTAGTTCATATATCACTTCCTAGGATGTATTGCTGTTGATTTTTTAAACAGGATCCTTTATTTATTTATCTGTCTACTTATCTGCCACCCTTGCTAGCTCCACGAGGGTAGGTACTTTGTTTAGTTCATTGCTGTATGTCCAATGCCTAGATCAGAATCTGCCTAACACATAGTAGTTACTCAATAAAATATATATTGAATGGAGAGAACAGTATGTGAGGTCATCTTCTAAAAGTAATATTCTGTAACATAGGCTGTAGCAGAGAGGTAACTCAATAGTCTTAATTTCTGTTTTCTTAAAAACCACTGTGGAATTACAGTAAACCAGGAGGGTTTAACATATTGAAAGCCAGATGTTCAAAATCATTCATTTGGAGCACTTTGTGTATGGGGCTTTTTCGAGTCCTTCATGAGTAGCCAGCATGAGCTGTCTTGTTCTTCAGTTATTCCAAATTTCTGGAATATTCCTGCAGTATGGCAGCAGGCCTGGGCACTCTGCCATCATTACTTTTTGGTAGTAAATGACCCTGTAGTAGTCAGAGCAACTTGATGTATTTTACTTGCTAGTAATAAAGTAAAAAGCAGAGATACCGCTTTGTTGACAAAGATCTGTATAGTCAGGTCCATTATTTTCCCAGTAGTCATATATGGAGGTGAGAGTTGGATCATAAAAAAGGCTAAGCACTGAAGAATTGATGCTTTTAAATTGTGGTGCTAGAGAAGGCTCTTAAGAGTCCGTTGGACAGCAAGGAGATCAAACCAGTCAGTCCTAAAGGAAATTAACTCTGAATACTCATTTAAGGACTGATGCTGAAGCCAAGGTTCCGATACTTTGGCCATCTAATGTGAAGAGCTGACTTATTGGAAAAGACCCTAATCCTGGGAAAGATTGAGGGCAAGAGGAGAAGAGATTGAGATGGTTAGATAGTATCACCAACTCAATGGATATGAGTTTGAACTCTGGGAGATAGTGAAGGGCAGGGAAGCCTAGTGTGCTGCAGCTCGTGGGTTTACAAAGAGTTGGACATGGCTTAGTGACTGAACAAACACTTGGAAGAATATACTTCAGAGTCCAAGTCTTATTTGAGTCCAAGTCTCTATGCTAAAAAGCATAGAGATTGAAAATTTTATTCATACAAATTCATAGTCATAGAAATGTTGTTTAGCCGGTAAGTCGTTTCCAACTCTTTTGTGACCCCATGAACTATATATAGCCTACCAGGGTCTTCTGTCCATGGCAGGAATACTGGAGTGGGTTTCTATTTCGTTTTGCAGTGAATTTTCCCAACCCAGGGGTTGAACCTGCATTACCTGCATTGCAGGCAGATTCTTTACCATTGAGCCGCCAGGCAGCAGGCCGTTATAGAAATGCATTTCCTAGTGACATGGCTGTGTAATGATGATGAAATGATGATGACAGTGATGATGACAGTGATAGTGACGGCTAGTGTTTGACATCTCACTGTGTGCTTGCAGTGGTCTAAGCACTTCACACATGCTGAAATTTTAATGCACATGTTGCCATCAGTGGGTAGGGAAGCCTTTCTGGTTGGAGAGTAACAGAGTCTGTTCCTGTGCTTAAACAGAAAAGGTAGTAGAGAGCTCTACTTACCTTCAAGAAAATTATAATTTAATTTACCAAATTAAATACTGATAGACTTTTTAAAGAGAATAAACACAAGACTTTTACTTCTAGCCCAGTGAGTATGTACTGTCGTATATGACCAATAATATGGAGAATCAAGAGAAAAATTGGCTTTCTTAAATTAAGAAAATGATAAAAAATTTGTAAAACAAAATAAATACCTAATAAGTGATTTTTGGAAAAAAACCTGAGTGCCTTAAAATACAGAGAATTGCAGAGTAACTAGAATGGTAAAATTCAGTCCTCACCAGATAGAAAGTTGGCTGTTCCCAGCTAAACAAAGCAACTGCCTTCTTTTAAGCTTCCTTCCTGAAGAGGTAAGAACCAACAGAAGAGAAAATTTTAGCCACTAGCATGTGGCAGCAATCCAGTGAAATGGAAAGAGAAATGGCTAGTTTACCTGAATATTCTCTCATCAAGGCATTTTGTTAGTATTCTGCAGAAGTGTCTGGAGAATTGATTTGGTTGTATGTGATTTGACACAGCAACATTTTTTACAGCCTGGGAAAGCGGTTCCCAGACAATTCAAAATAGAGAAATGTGTCAGGTGATTTTTATGTTCTCAATATAGCTTTATCTATGGAAATGGCTTGCATACACAGTTAATGTTATAATACTGTGACAGAAAACACTCAATTCTTTTAACCATTGTCACGTATCACTGAAGACATATATTATACTTCTAGAAGTTATAGGCACTTTGTGGATTTTCTAAATATTTTAAGTGTCATGCATGAATGGCTGATCTTAGTTTTATTCATTACGCTTTTATTACCAGTAAGTTACAAATACATCAGATAAATGGATGCAAAATTAATCTTGTGATTGACTTGGCTGAAAGATATGAAACTTTTAAGTTTTCAAGTTCTGTTATGCTATTCTGTATCTATTTGACATTACTTTCAAAGCAAAGAGAAAAAAAATTGTCAAAATGTAGCTTGTGAGATAAGTGCAAGGGATTATCAAATCAAATGAGGTAAACCAAAGTTATTTTGAAATTTCCATATATTTGAGTTATTATATTTAAGACTTTCTGTCATTTTCTGACTCAGCTTAGATATTTGTTCTTTAGAAAAGCCTCACTGATCTCTACATTTACCATCACCCCCTTTCACAGGATTAGGTCCTTCTCTTATGTTTTCACCTCTCCTTTCTTCCACTCAGTCTGCTCCAGTGATTGTAAAGTCTCTGATCCCATGTTCATTGCAGCTTTATTCATACTACTCTAGATATGGAAGCAATCTAAGTGTCCATCGATGGATGAATGGATAAAGAAGACATTCTTCTTTTTTATGGTTGAATAATATTTGAAGTTATATATTGTTTAGCCATGAAAAAGAAGGAAATCTTGCCATTTGTGAGAATATGGATGAACCTGGAGGATATTATGCTAAGTAGAATAAGCCAGATCAAATACTGTATGATCTTTCTTATATGTGGAATTAAAAGAAATGAACTCCTAGAATAAGAGAGTATAACAGTGGTCACTGGGCATTGGGGGTTGGGGAAAATGGGGAGATATTAATCGAAGGGTATAAAATTCCATTTATAAGGTCAATAAGTTCTAAGGATTACAGTTAGTAATACCATATTGTATACTTAAAATTTGCTTAGAGAGTAGATCTTAAACCTTCTCACCACACACATACACACACACACACACAAAGAAAGTGGTAACTATGTGAAATGATGGATATGTTAATTACCTTGATTGTGGTAATCATTTTGCAATGTATACGTTGTACAAACTATCACATTGTTCACCTTGAATATATAGGACTTTTTGTCAGTTACGCCTCGATAAAGCGTAGGGGGCAAATAAAGCCTCTAATCTTGACTTTATTACAAACTCCCCAAAGGCAGGGGTGATGTCAGTGTTATATCACTAAAGTGAACCAAGGACATGACCCTATCTGTCTTTCCTTTTCTCCTGAATCATCAGTTTCCCATTCTCTGTTGATCTGTGTTATCAGCATACAAATATGCTATTATTAGTGTTTTTTTTTTTAATCTTTCTTTTGACTTCATTTCCCTCATTTCTGTTTTCCTTATAACTTTTGAGCAAAACTCCTTCAAATGTTTGTCCATACTTACCTATCTTCAGTGTCTGGCTTTCCTTTCTGACCCACTGAAAGCACCCCATCACTCTGCTGACACAGCTGTTATCAAGATCACCATTGAGTTCTACTGGTCGTTTCCCGTTTGCCTGTTAAACACCAGGGTCTGTTACTGTAGGGTCCAGTCCTCTTTCAATTAAACCAGCTACAAGATAACTATGCATTGAAGACTCCTTCCACAGATGACCTGCTGATAACTGTTTTCTTCTTAGGGTGGCCATGACAGTACCACGAACTTGGTGGCTGAAAACAACAGAAATTTGCTACATTATAGTTCTGACTTGATAGTCAGACTTGTGGTTCAGAACTGAGGTGTCAGCAAGGCTGTACTTCCTTCCCAGGCTCTAGGGAAGAATCCTTTCCTGCTTCTCCCAGCTGCTGGCAGCTTTAGGTGTTCCTTGATGGCGGCTGCATAACTCTAATCCCTGCCTCCATCTCTACCTGGTATTCTCCTTGTCTGTCTCTCCTGTGTCTCATGTGAGGACAGTTGTCAGTAGATTTAGGGCCCACCCAGATAATCCAGAATGGTGTCATCTCAAGGTCTTAATTATATCTGCAAAGACTCTTTTTCTAATTAAACACTCATTCAAGATTCTAGGGATTAGGGTAGACCTATTTTTTGGGGGGGAGCCACCCTTTAGTCTCCTATAATAATGATCCTGTTGTTCAGTGTGATCATTCATAGGATCATATGATATACTATTGTAATCAAAATGGCAATTTAACAACTAATCAATTTTTTCATGCAACAAATAGTGAGTACTTCTTATATGTCAAGCACCATTCTGGGTCCTAGAGAGAAAGGGTAGTTAGCATATCTCCACTCCTAACAGAGTTACATTCGAGTCGAGGGAAATAGAATTATCCTTTGATCTATATCTGTTACTTAAAGTACGTCAGTATATTTTCTAAGGTTATAGAAAACATTTTAAGTATGTAATTGAGCTCACAAAAGTCATAGTTTTATAAAACCGAGAACATATAGAATACAAAGCAGTAATTTTCTCATTCATTCGTTAACAGACTATGTATCAGATGTTTTACCAATGTGCTAGCGTAAAAGAGGAAAAAAGTGCCAAAAGTCTGGTTCAATTTACATTTATCTGTTGACAAGTGACACAAAGCCATGATAGTGTGATTATAAACCCCTCGAGTAAGTAGAAAGTGATAGCATTATGACCCTGATTTTCATTAATGTTTTATTTATACCACATTAGTCTAATTAAAATAAATGTAAACATCCTACTATCGATATTATGAAGCCAATTTCAAACTAACTTCTATTTCTTTTGAAAACCTTCCCTGCTTTCTCCTCTTCTAAAGGATGATTATGCCTTCTTTCTTATTAACACTAATTGAGCACCTACTGTATGTCCACACATTGGTGTATCACCCAATGCACCCCCTACCAAACAGTGAGCTCCTTAAGAAGAGGATCAGCATCTTTTCAATCTCTTTTGTTTTAGTTGCCCAGCACTTAACACGATACATCACACATAGTAGATACTTACAGATGAATTAAATTTAGTTCGATGTAGGCTTGGCAGCTACCAGGAACAAGATTGCTCAGATGGTGGGTGACCTTGCTGAGTCAACTGTCTGTCTGGGATTGAATTCTTCTTTGCCAATTTAACTTGGTGCCTTCATCTGTAAAAACTTGAAAAATAATAATAGAAGGACTTACAAAGAGGTATTACTTGCAGGACCCAATTCTTATAAAGTATTTACAGTGTGCCTAAGTTACAGTAAGCACTCAATAAATCTTAGCTATTCACATTTCTTGGTTGTTATTTTTACTACTATTGTTTTTAAACATTTATCCCTGGTGGTCCAGTAGTTAAGACTCCATGCTTCCACTGCTAGGGGCACAAGATTGGGTGTGTCTCTGATTGAGGAAATAAGATACTGGATGCCACGCTGCCAAAAAAATGTATATCCTAAAATATAATGGAATTTCATATTGCGCAAATAACTTTTAATTGAAAACATGGAAGTTTCAATTTGGCAGGACCGAAGGTTTAAAGTTACAGCCACATAGTAAGCAGAAAGCATAATTAATGGCTTAAAATTTAAAAACCATTACATGGGCTATTTTAGCGACATGATTTGGAAGAAGAATTGTCTACATAAAGCACATATTTTTATAAAAAGAAAAATAAGTGGTGATGTTTTCTAACCTTTCTACTGTTTCTCCCAGGCTACTTTCTTTGATTGGATGATGTCATCCTTAACTATTCCCATTCTTTTATATTTCATATCTGACTTTTCACTGTTTTATTTTTTTTTCTTGTAGGGTTCCCTGTGCTATGCAGTAGGTCTTTGTTGATGATCTGTTTTAAATAAAGCAGTGTGTACCTGTCAATCCCAAACCCCCAGTCTATACCTCCTCCCAACTCCTCCCTCCAGTAACATAAGTTTGTTCTCGGAGTCTGAAGTCTAAGAAGTGTTCTCATTAAATATTATATCTGTTTTCAGTGATCTTTGATGTTACTATTGCAAAAAGATTATGGCTTGCTGAAGACTGAGATGATACTTTTTTAGCAATAAAGTAGTTTTAAATTAAGGTACATACTTTTTTTTTATACATAACGCTGTTACACAGTTAATAGACTACAGACTGTAAAACAGCTTCCCTGGTGGCTCATATGGCAAAGAACCCACCTGCAGTGCAGGAGACCTGGCTCCAATCCCTGGGTTGGGAAGACCCCTGGAGAAGGGAATGGCTACCCACTCCAGTACTCTGGCCTGGGGAAGTCCATAGATAGAAGTCCATGGGGTCACAAAGAATCAGACACAACTGAGTGACTTCCACTTCACTTCATTACATAAACACAGCTTTTATATGCATTGGAAAACTAAAAAACTCATGTGACTGTCTTTAATTGTGGTTGTCTAGAGATGGTTGGATGGCATCATCGACTCGATGGACGTGGGTTTGGGTGGACTCTGGGAGTTGGTGATGGACAGAGAGGCCTGGTGTGCTGCGGTTCATGGGGTCACAAAGAGTCAGACATGACTGAGCAACTGAACTGAACTGAACTGAGAATGGAACCACTGTCTCTCTGTTATGCCTTTATACAAACTGTTGAGAGAACTCATTGAGTGTGTGTTAAGGTCATAGGCTCCAACCAATATTCTAGGTCTTGAATGTAGGTTCTGCTACTTATACTGACTTCAGCTGGAATACTTAATCTCTCTTTGTGTCAGGTTTTCCATTTGTAAAATGAAAATAATATTATCTCCTGATAGAGTTGTTCTGAGGACTGAATTAGTTAAATTGTTTACAGAAGTGCTGAAACGTAGAAATAACTGAAGAATAAAAACTAGTCCTTAAGATTATTAAGCAGAAATTGATGAAGAGATTTTGAACTTTATCCTGTAGACAAAGGGAAATGTTGAAGACAGTGCAGGGTCTAGTACATGGTCTTTTTTAGGAGTAGGGGATTCTATTTTTTTTTATGTTTGTATCCTTGATTACACCTTTTTTTTAAAGTTTTATTTTTAATTGGAAGAGAACTGCTTTACAATATGGTGTTAGTGTCTGCCATACCTCAACATGAATCAGCCATAGATATACATAGCACCAAACTTCCTGAAACTGATTTTTAGTTCTTTTTTTGGTAACTGCATTTCATCATTGATAATAATGATTCCTGTATCATAGGGTGTTGTGGGGATTAAATGAGGTAATGCAGATAATGTACGTAGAGCACTGTCTGGCTAATAGTAATTCCCAGTAGAACATTAGCTATTATAGATTGTGAGCAATGGAGTGATGTGATCGAATCTGTGGAGCTTTACATAATTCTGGGCAAAGGAAAATACCTAAACTTCCATATAAGAGCAGACAGAGAATGAGAGGTTTGCATAAGAGTGATGATTAGTGAGTGTCTTGCACTTGAGCTATTTTTTCAAAAGGTTGGCCTGGGAAAGTCATTGCTGAAGATATGCAGTCATTTCTGAGCATCCAGGAGACATTAGTACTGTAGCTGGCCTTTCAGGAAAGCTAGAAAGCCTGACACATGAAGAGAGGATCATATGCAAAGCTCTGTTCCATCAGATACCTTTGTGCAGATTGAAAAGAAGTATCCTTTTCTCTGGGCATCTATAGCCCAGAGTAAGACTCACGTTTTGCAGCCAAACACTTCTACCCCAAAAGCACTTGACATTAGGAAAATTCTGCCTAGCCAGAGAACGTGTCCTTCATTTGTGTTTGTTTGCCAATCCCTTGAATTTGAGGTGGTTTTGTGATTTACTTTGACTGCTAGAATGTGATAGGAGTAACTATGTGACTACAAAGGCTAAGCCTTAACTGAATTTGAAGCTTCCATTTTTACCCTCTTGGGATTCTGCTCTGATATCGTTCAATCTAACATCCTAGAGGATGGGAGGTTGTGGAGGAGAACATTAGTGCCCTGTTTGACAGCTGGCACGCCCTGGCAGCTGCCTCTTGGGAGTGGTCCAAGGCAACACCAGAGGAACCACTTCTTAGGCACAGAATTGCTTATCTATAGGATCTTAAGCAAGAGTAAATGGGTTTTGTTTGTAACTTGGGTTTTGTCTTTAATTGAGGTTTTGAGGTGGTTTGTTACATAACAGTAGATAACTGATATATCTAGGTCAAAAGGAAAGATGAGGGGTAATTCTCCATCTAGAGCTCTTCTCTGGAACTTCCCTGGTGGTCCAGTGGCTGAAACTCCATACTTCCCCTGCAGGAGACATGAGTTCAGTCCCTGATTGGGGAACTAAGATCCGCAACCCGTGCTCTGTGGCCCCCCAAAATAAAAATAAAACTGCTCTCTAATTCCTATATCCTCTCAGATTCCAGTTAAAGACATTTCCAGTGATGAGACATTGAGTCAGATCTTTCTTTCATGGACAGAGATATTAATGTATTACACAGATCAGTTTGGTCTGTAGGAGCAGAAAAATTGTCTACAGAGATTTCCAGGATAGTTTTTTGATACCAGAGTGCCCTAGAAATGTCTGCTGGCTGATTGCCTTTCTAGTCACTCTATGTCTCCAGAAGACTTAATGAAAGACTCAAATATTAAAAATGAAGAATTGCTGAGTCCCTGCCTAGTTCCAATCACTGTCATGACTGAGATACATTGTCAAAAGTAATGGTCCATGTTTGAAAAAGAATATTCTACATGAACTAGAAACTCATGTGAGATGAGCTAGTGAAAGTACAGCAGGAATCTGAAGAATTGAGAGAAATTAGAAAGAAGTTAAATGCCCTATAGAACTGAAAATATAAATAAATTATGTTTAGTTAATAAGGGAAATTAAAGGAACAGTTGAATATTCATATTTTGATCACGTCTACTATCTTATTTTATAAAAACATTATTTTCTTTGATTTTTCATGATGTTTATTTTTAGTTTTAACCTATAGAACCAGTAGTTTTGATGCCAAGTTGAAAAACACAGAGATGTTAGAATCACACAAGTTTCTTTTACTTTTCCTCCTACTTTCCTTCCCTCCTCCCTTTATTTTAGCTCAAAGACTTCCCTGAAAAGGGAGTGAACAGTGCACGTCAAGCGTGTTCACACTGGATTCCTGCTGGAGCTTCTCCTTGCACACCTAACCCTGGCCCTCAGGTAGAGCAGAGTGGGCCCGAGCAGTCTGCTCTCCGCTTCCTAGGTCCAGCCTGGCTGTGGTTGGTCCCCACGGCTGGGATGTCTCCCAGGTCTGCAGTGCTCATCCCTCACAGGAGACAGCACAGAGTCAGAGACAGTGTGACGTTCATCCTTCCACGAGAACTCCATGTTCTGGTACTGTGGCCCCTGGAGTTCGGAGCTCTTCCTTCCCAAGGATGAAGGGATGAGGATGGAGGCGCTGCCCTTTTAGATTGAATGAAGAGGCTACAGGGCGTGCAGCCTGTGCTCGTTATGGTGAGATTAGTCAGCACCAAAATGGGTAGGTTGTGGGGAATATTGCCAGATCGATTCAGTTAAGATAGAGGAAATATTAGTGATGGTATCATGCAGTGGGTATGTTTGGGTAGCATGGGGTCAGACTGAGTCTGGATCACGGGTGCATCACAGACAGCAGGCGGAGGAGAGTCCGTCCTATTGCCGTGACACCCAATGGTGATGGACAGTCACTGACTAGACTTATCCTGGTGATCGCTGCGTCGGGCACTACACTGAAAAACCGTCTTGCTGTGGTGTACACCTGAAAACTAATTTTTAAAAAAGAAGGAAGAAAGGAAGGAAAGAAAGAAGGAAAAAGAAAACACTGTCAGTCAGTCAGACTTCAATTTGAGAAAAGTGGGACTGGGGAGGGAGGGAGAATAGGGTGAGGAGGAGGAGGGGCAGGAGGAGGAAGGAAAAGACGGATTGCCTTGAGGGGGAGGGGGCGTTAAAGCCTCAAAAGAGTGGACAGGACAGTCAGGTGAGTGCAATAGGGAAAGGAAATGAAGCCAATACATGCAGTCCCAGCGGTGGTTTTTAAGTCCAAGATCAAGATGTGGATATCAAGGTTCATCGAGCACACAGTGACACACAGCCCTCACTTGGCAGGGGAGTTCAGGACCCTTAGATAACCCTGAAAGCTGAAGCTGAAGAAAGAAGCTGTCACGTTCATCCATGGCTGAAAAATACCACAGTCCCATGACATTCAAAAGTCCGATCAAAGCATTTAAAGACTCACTCACTCGCCGTTAAAATGTAGAGAACAGAAAACGAGCGAAACTATGGTGGATGGATGGATGGATGGATGGATGGATGGATGGAGGAATTTCCATGATAGTCTTATCATGGAGAACACCGACAGTAAAGCATCTGAGTCACTTTTGTAAAGAATCTGCCTGTCTTCTTGGCCTGGTATCTTTCCTGTGTCTGGATGATTACCGCCACCCCTACCCCCACCCCCCAACCCACCCCTACCCCCACCCCCCAACTTTAAGATCAGCCTCCAAAACGATGTCCTTTGTGCTCTCAAGGTCCTGTTGGAACTATCTCTTGGAGCGCCTTTCTGAAGGGGAACGTTTTCACCCAGGTCATCGCTCTGAGACATCTTCAGCCTGTCCCTCCCGACCCCTACCCTCCCCCCAGCCCCACCCCCTCTTCATCTGTTCAGCTTCTAAATACTGGAGTGTCCAAAGAAACAGTCTTTGGGCCTCTTTTCTAACTTCATTCACTCCCTGGGTGGTCTCACTCAGTTTCACAAATTTAATTATAATTTATATTGAAATGTAAACGTATACATCTACCTATATGTACAGACACACACACACCCAAATTTATATCTTTAGTGCATATCTCTCCTCTTAATTCATGATCCACTTCCCAAGCCCATTTTATATCTCCACTTGAATGTCCAGATCGATATGTAGAAAATTAGCTCCTTTTGTGGTCATCACCATCTCAGTAATTACAGCTTGATGTTACCCTTGAGTCTTCTCTTTAACGCGCATGTAACATCACATAGCTTATCAGCAAACCTTGTCAGTTGTGCCATCAGCATGTGCGGTTGTGTATGCGTGGTGGGGTGGAGGTGAGAGAGAGAGAGGGAATATGAGAATTCACCACCACTTCTCACCACCCCCACAACCATCGTCCTGGGCCAAGACATCATCATTGCTGGACTGTTGAAAGAGTCTCCTAGATATCTCCTTGATTCTATTCTTGTCCTCTATGATTTGTTCTCAAGATAGCAGCCAAAGTGGACTGGTTAAAGTTTAAGTCAGATCATGTCACTTCTCTATTAACAATTTATCAATGACTTCTCTGTCACCTATAGTTGGAATCCTTTAGGGATCTGAGTCATCTGCCCCCCTGCCCCCGTTATCTTTCTGACTTCCTCTCCTTTCGCTTTCTCTCTGGTTCTTTCTGCTCTAGCCATGATGGCCTCCCTTCTGTCTCTTGGACTATAATGAGGGCAGGATTTGTGGCTGTTTTCTTTTCTCTGTATATCCAGCATCTACAATAGTACCTAGCCTACAATGAAGACTTGCTAAATATTTCTTGAAGTTTTGATTATTTCTGAACTTATCTCTTTTTACATACTTTCTCACAAAGGCTATTGTACAAGGTGTTAATGCTTGTATCCATCTTTATTAGAAATCTGGGATGATGATGGGATTTTTTTTTTCATCATATTGTTACTCTGTTTCTTTTCCCCTCAGGATTATTAACACGTCTTCCTGATTCCCCATTTTCCTGAGTGCTCTTGTCCTCAGATTCTCATTCGCCAGCCCCCACTCCCCCCTGCCCAGAACTTGATTCCCCTCAATTGCCACGCAGTGATTGTTCCCTAACCTGGACTAGGTCTGTCAAAATTAGATATAGGCTTGGGAAAAAAGAATGGAAAAGCCAAATTTTCCTGTTTCCTTTTCTTTATTATAGTGCTTTTATGTTTTATGTTTAAAATCATCTTCAGGAAAATTCCAGGGGTAAAAGTGAAAGTATGTTTGTGTAAAGTAACTGCACTTGCTGTAACAGATAATTCCCCAAATCTCAGTGGCTTAAGACAATCCATTTCCCCCTCATTCATATAAATTCCCAAATGGGTGTTTCTAATCTCTGGGCTTCTACATGGCTTCTACATGGCTCTTTCCTCCCATCCTGCAGTTTTACCAAAGAAGAGGGAGAGAATGTGGAGGATTATTGCAGGATGTTTCTGTGGGGCAGGCCTGTGCATATCCATCATTCCTACTCATATTCCTCTGTCTAGAACTTACTCCGTCATCACAAGCTGATAGCTAAGTTCTGGCGTGGATGGCAGTGTGATTTGCCTTTGTGCCCAGGAAGAAGCAAAAGCAAGTTTGATGATGACCAGGCTAGAGCCTCTGCCATACATTGTATTGCCTTCCTTTCTATTTTCACTCCTTATTCATACATCTCTGATATGATGATTCTCTTTTTGCTTAGTGCTGTACATGAAAATAATAACAGAGCACTGAGCTGGGTAGGAGGGAGGCTTATGAGGGATGGGGTTTATGTGCATTACAGCTGATTCACTTCATTATACAGCAGAAACTAACACAACATTTTTAAGCAATTATACGCCAATTAAAAAAATACATTTTAAAAAAGAATAAAAACAGCAATAATAAAAACTCTCTGCTTTTCACTGATTATATTTTTAAATTCTTAAAAATAACTGTAAGATAGGACTGCTGTTATCAACATTTTATAGATGAGGAAATTGAGGTATGAAAAAGTTACTGTGTTTAATGTCATCAGCTGTTAAGTGCCAAAGCCAAGATTGAACCAGGCTGTCTAATCTAAGAGTTCACCTATTTAACAAGCATACTGTATTGATTCCCATGTTTTGAAGGAATTAAAAAGCTTTTTCCACATTATATTGCTTCTCAAGGAACCAGAATAAACCGGTTAATTTGCTAAGTTGATCCCAGTGTCTCCAGTTCCTAAACAGAATTCCTCAAGGCCTCCCACTGCACCTGCACGGAGTAACAAGTTGAGGCTGAAGGACGGGGTAAGGGAGCAGAGAGCCCTGTCTGTGTGAAAATTCTCTCAGAGCCGTTCATGTGGCACTCTTTACAGATCTTAACTTTCTTAATTGAAAAACATTTCACCAGACAGTACTACAAGTGATACAGTACTTATAATGAGAAGAAAGTGAAAGTGTAAGTCGCTGTTTTGGTCTGATCCCATGGAATGTAGACCACCAGACTCCTCTGGCCATGGAATTCTCCAGGCAAAA